>NC_091129.1:111866411-112166411 GCF_040183065.1 Periplaneta americana
TTACAGTAGAATGGAGAAAGTTACACAACGCAGAACTGCACGCATTGTATTCTTCACCTGACATAATTAGGAAATTAAATCCAGACGTTTGAGATGTAGCACGTATGGGCGAATTCAGAAATGCATATAGAATGTTAGTTGGGAGGCCGGAGGGAAATAGATCTTTGAGGAGGCTGAGACGTAGATGGGAAGATAATATGAAAATGGATTTGAGGGATATGGGATATGATGATAGAGAGTGGATTAATCTTGCACAGGATAGGGACCGATGGCGGGCACAAGTGAGGGCGGCAATGAGCCTTCGGGTTCCTTAAAAGCAATTTGTAAGTAAGTAAGTAAATACTTTATTGCCAGAACAAAGATACATATTGCTTTTTTATACTGTATAAAAACACTCTAGCGTCCCCAGAAAGAGTAAGTTACATTGTATTTTCTATTTTGAAGATCGATTAATGAATAACCCAGCACACTTGCATTCATACAAATTTCCACTCTCTAGACATCCAGGGAACTTTTCTTTTTTTTTTTTTCAAGGAAAATTCCCAGGAAGTCAAATCCATGACCTCCAGATCTGGAAGCCAGCATGCTGACCACCCGACCACCGACGCAGTCAATTTCATGTTCTTGGAATCTGCTTTTGTGTTTTTGATTTAGAGTCTACTACTCATGTTCGCTACTGTATGACAATTTTACATTATCTTGTAGAATTTCAAAACAGTATAATTTCTACTTCTATTTTGGAAGGATTGTTGTACAGGTTGAAAGGGGTAATAACTGTATTAATTTTAAGAACAAAATCTTTAGGTTGTAAGTAACCAAAAAGTCAAATGTCATTTTGGTATTTGAATAATGGTTAAAAAATTGAAGTTTGAATCCTATTTATGGTAAAACTATTGGCTATTGAGATGTATGAGTGGTAAGATATCAACTCGGGGGGGGGGGGAATTGCTTTGTCATTTCTTCGAAAAACGCCTCATTTGTGTAATAACATACAAAATTAACTGATTAAAAACGCATTTACAGTGTGACGGAAATTTATAACTAGGGAACGTATCTGTTTTGTTTGCTACGTCCTAGATGTATGTTATTAAGACATATCTACGTCTCACGTAGGCCTACATAGGATCCCCTATTAAAATTCTATAGGATCTAAAATGCCGAAATGAAACAGAAAGTTCTATAAGTGCCTAAAAATATGTTTGTGTCTAAAAAGCACCTTTTCAATATTTTGCGCATGTTTGAAGTAAAAATACCGATACTTAAAATGAAAAAAATTGCCCAAAAAAGTCGTAGTGTATTTTGTACCACGGAGGCCTTGACATAATTTCTTCGTCATGCATCGTTTCAAACTAACTCGGAAATTCAGTAGAATCACTTTCAATATATGCTACGTGTATAATTATGTAACCAGATTACCACGTGAATTTAATTCTTAAATATTCTGAATGTAATCATAAATTATGAAATTGGCCAACCTGTGTTTATGTTGGCTAGTTTGTTCCCATGAGAGAACGTCATTGGTTAATTAGACACATATAACATTAGAATCCATGTATGGTGGGTCCCTATCACCACGGCATGGCGCGTCCTCAGGTTGCGGATAGAGGAGACGGCCTCCAGATATGGAGGGTAGCTGCGAATATATTGAATAAGCAGTCGTGGACAGCCGATAAGGGGTGGTCCTCCAGCTTGGGGGTTGGGCGAAGGGCTAACAACCCATCACCGTAAAAAACAGCTTGTTACGAATTCCTACAGTAAGCCTCGGAATAGGACTGATTCTCTGGCACGACCACAGCAAAGGAATAAGGTTTTGAGATTTGGCACTTGGAACGTAACTAGTCTTTATAGAACAGGAGGGGTAACATTAGTAGCAAAAGAACTAGCTAGATATAGAATAGACTTTGTGGGAGTACAAGAGGTTAGGTTAGATGGGAATGGCATATCACAAATAGGAGATTACTTGTTGTATTATGGGGAAGGAAACAATAATCACCAATTAGGAACAGGATTCTTTGTACATAAAAGAATAAAATCAGCAGTAAAAAAGGTCGAATTTATCAGTGACAGGTTATCATATTTAGTACTTAAGGGTAGATGGTGCGACATCATAGTTATAAATGCTCACGCCCCTACAGAAGAGAAAGACGACTATATAAAGGATAGCTTCTATGAGGAATTGGAACATACTTTTGATCAGTTCCCTAGATATCATATGAAAATTTTATTGGGGGATTTCAACGCTAAAGTAGGACGGGAGGATATTTTTAGACCAACTATTGGAAAAGAGAGCCTACACGCAATTAGTAGTGACAATGGAGTTAGATTAGTCAACTTTGCCACATCGAAAAATTTAATTGTCAAAAGTACAACATTCCCCCATAAGGATATACATAAATATACTTGGACTTCTCCAGATGGATTGACACACAACCAAATAGATCATGTCTTGATAGATAAACGGAGACATACTAGTATAGTAGATATTCGAACTTTCAGAGGTGCAGACTGTAATTCTGACCATTATTTGGTGATTGGAGAATTAAGAGAAAGATTATCAGTAGCCAAGCGAGTAGAGCAACAAGTTAATATTACTAAATTCAATATTTTGAAATTAAAGGACGAGGAAGCTAAGCAAAATTATCAGGTCGAAATTTCGAATAGGTTTGCCACTTTAGAAAGTTCCGACGAAGTTGAGAAAGAATTAGATGTTAATAGCGTGTGGGAAAAAATCAGAGATAGTATCAAAATTGCAGCTGAGCAGAGCATAGGTTATTATGAAACTAAGAAAAAGAAACCGTGGTTTGATGAAGATTGTTGCATGGTAGTAGAAAGAAGGAAACAGGCAAAATTGAAATTCTTACAGGATCCAGTTGAGGAGAATAGAGATAATTATTTCAATGAAAGACGGGAAGCAAGTCGTACACTTAGGAATAAAAAGAGAGGTTACTTGAAAGAAAAACTGAATGAGGTAGAAACAAATAGTAAGAATAAAAACATTCGAGATTTATATAAGGGTATAAAGGAATTTAAGAACGGATATCAGTCAAGGGTAAACGTGATCAAGGATGAGAATGGTGACTTGCTTGCAGACTCTTCATCAATCCTAAACAGATGGAAAAACTATTTTGCGCAACTACTAAATGTACATAGGCCAAATAGAAATGATCGGGACGATATTGAAATACAAACTGCTGAGCCATTTATACCCGAACCCACGATTTCAGAAGTCGAAATTGCGATAGAAAATCTGAAAAAGTACAAGTCTCCAGGTATCGATCAAATTCCAGCAGAATTAATACAAGAGGGTGGAAGTGCATTATATAGCGAAATTTATAAACTTGTACTTGCTATTTGGGAAAAGGAAATTGTACCAGAACAATGGAAGGAGTCCATAATTGTACCTATTTTTAAAAAGGGGGACAAAACGAACTGTGGTAACTTTCGAGGAATATCACTTTTGTTGACGTCGTACAAAATTTTGTCCAATATTCTTTTGAGGAGATTAACTCCGTACGTAGATGAAATTATTGGGGATCATCAGTGCGGTTTTCGGCGTAATAGATCGACTATTGATCAGATTTTTTGTATTCGGCAGATAATGGAGAAAAAATGGGAGTATAAGGGTACAGTACATCAGTTATTCATAGATTTCAAAAAGGCATATGACTCGGTTAAGAGGGAAGTATTATATGATATTCTTATTGAATTTGGTATTCCCAAGAAACTAGTTCGATTAATTAAAATGTGTCTCAGTGAAACATACAGCAGAGTCCGTATAGGTCAGTTTCTATCTGATCCTTTTCCAATTCACTGCGGGCTAAAGCAGGGAGATGCACTATCACCTTTACTTTTTAACTTCGCTTTAGAATATGCCATTAGGAAAGTTCAGGATAACAGGCAGGGTTTGGAATTGAACGGGCTACATCAGCTTCTTGTCTATGCAGATGACGTGAATATGTTAGGAGAAAATACACAAACGGTTAGGGAAAACACGGAAATTTTACTTGAAGCAAGTAAAGCGATCGGTTTGGAAGTAAATCCCGAAAAGACAAAGTATATGATTATGTCTCGTGACGGGAATATTGTACGAAATGGAAATATAAATATTGGAGATTTATCCTTCGAAGAGGTGGAAAAATTCAAATATCTTGGAGCAACAGTAACAAATGTAAATGACACTCGGGAGGAAATTAAACGCAGAATAAATATGGGAAATGCCTGTTATTATTCGGTTGAGAAGCTCTTATCATCCAGTCTGCTGTCCAAAAATCTGAAAGTTAGAATTTATAAAACAGTTATATTACCGGTTGTTCTATATGGCTGTGAAACTTGGACTCTCACTCTGAGAGAGGAACATAGGTTAAGGGTGTTTGAGAATAAGGTGCTTAGGAAAATATTTGGGGCTAAGCGGGATGAAGTTACAGGAGAATGGAGAAAGTTACACAACACAGAACTGCACGCATTGTATTCTTCACCTGACATAATTAGGAACTTGAAATCCAGACGTTTGAGATGGGCAGGGCATGTAGCACGTATGGGCGAATCCAGAAATGCATATAGAGTGTTAGTTGGGAGACCGGAGGGAAAAAGACCTTTAGGGAGGCCGAGACGTAGATGGGAGGATAATATTAAAATGGATTTGAGGGAGGTGGGGTATGATGATAGAGACTGGATTAATCTTGCACAGGATAGGGACCGCTGGCGGGCTTATGTGAGGGCGGCAATGAACCTTCGGGTTCCTTAAAAGCCATTTGTAAGTAAGTAAGTAACATTAGAATGCGTAATATCGACTTTACATGTCGTTATTGACATACATATCGATATGCATAGCCGTTTCCGTTCTCGTTCTTATTGTGAATCAAAAATCTTCAATTTCACGTCCTCCGTTTCCAATTCTCGTTCTGGTTCTCGTTTCCCGGTTTATTGTGAATCAGCCTTTATAGCTTCTGGGGAAGCTGAGACGTAGATGGAAGGATAATATTAAAATGGATTGAGGGAGGTGGGATATAATGGTAGGGATTGGATTAATCTTGCTCAGGATGGGGACCGATGGCGTGCTTATGTATTTGTAAGTAAGTTATAGCCTATTGTCTTGATGAAACCCAAACACTGCATCTTTACAGAAGAAATGGGATTACAGAGATGTAACATTCAGTTGTCATAGAAGCAAGTTTGCTTTAAAACCGTTATTTGAGGGTTTGGTGTCAATACAATCCCACTTGAACGGTTATTTCGTCAATTCCTGTTTTGGATGAGTTTTTCAGGGGTCTTTCGATGGTAATGATTTTTTAAGAGGTATTACTTCTTTCTAGAAACTTGTAACAAAATCTGATTAAGCTCTTTCGACTGCAGTTGAAAGATATCAGTCTCCTGTGGCAGCCGGTATTACAGCTGCTGAAGCTATGCAGTATACTGTACACGAAACTTAGAATTTAGGATATCAGATGAACATGGAATAACTCTATCCACTCCAATAATACCATAATATTCCAGTAAAAAACGAGTTTGTAGAGATAAAACCATTTCTTTCACAAAGAAATACGCATAAAACGCCGTTCCAACGGGATTAAACATGTCCTACTTTTTGAGGTGTCTCCTGCGTCTGACCAGCATTGTAGAAAATCTTAAACAAATTATTCTTCCTCTGATACATATCGTCAAGTGAAATATACTGCATATTATTATTATTATTATTATTATTATTATTATTATTATTATTGTTATTATTATTATTATTATTCCATATGTAGATATAATATAAGGTTATTTAAAAGTAAGTTCCCATTTTGAAACAGCTGTATCTTCTGAACATATCAGCAGTTTGGTTTCATATATCTAGGTACCATTAGGCCTACTGTTTAGAAGGTTTGGTTTTTTTTTTAATCGATCGTTGCTATGGTAACTGTATAACTCTTGTATAAACAATAATTGTTGTTCAGAATACAGAAGGCAGTTGCAGGAGAGTAATTTTAATAATTTTTACAATGGTTTTACCTTTACGAGTTCGAATTGACCTCCTTCAGTGGTGTTACAAGTGCAATAGACAATATTCATATGCATTGTACTCTCTATATACCTTGTGCATTGAGAAGATATCGAACATTACATGGATTGAGAAATGGACAGATGAGGCACATTTCGAATTGAACGGAGGTATTAACACTCATAATTGCATGGCATGGGCAGAAGATAATCCAAACACAATTATACAGCAAGGATTACATGATATCAAGTTTGTCTGTTGTGGTTTAGGTCACATTTCATAGTAGGACCATATTTCTATGAAGAAATTGAAAATGGACAAACAAAAACTGTTTCAGTAACCGGGCAGCGATATTTTCAAATGTTGCAAGACTTTGCAATACCAACATTACAGAATCATGAAATCGAAAACATTGTTTTCATGCTAGACGGCGCTCCATCTCACATACACAAAATGTAAAAACACTATTATTTCAGTTGGCCTTCTAGGCCACCAGACATAAATCCAGCTGACTACTGGTTATGGGGTTATCTGAAAGAAAATGTATTTCTTAGTAGACCTATACACATGAGGAACTGAAACATTCAATATTGGATGTCATTGAAAACATCCCTAGGAATAAGCTTACTAATGCCATTTATAATATAGAAGAAAGACTATTTCTTATTGAACAAGCGGTGGTGGTCATATTTAATTTTTCAATTTTTTAAATAAAATCCCATTTCTTTACGAACAAATTGGTGTTCTTATTTATGTGGAATCTAAAGATTTGACAAATTTATTACAATTTCAAAATGAGAACTTACTTTTGAATACGGTAATTTTATAAATGGATTACCAACAGACTAACGATTTGATCATTTTAAAGTAAAATAACAATGATAATATTTTTTTTTTTTTTCAGTTTCCTTCATCGTTTATTGTATAATGAATATAAAAGGCTAGACGTAACAAGCCGAAACCGTCCGTTTGATTGTATTCAAGTGAAATAACGAACCAAATAAAATTGGAAAGCGAACGCTCCTCAGTTGCTATGTGCAAGCATTCAGCACGAAATTCATTATATTCAATGCGATCACAATGAAGCTTGGCAAGGGAGGGGTGTAGTCTTGTAGCCTGTCAATAACAACAGCAACGGGCAGTCAAGGGCAGTGGGTAGTGACGTCAGAGCATCCCGAACAGGTTTGAGAGTGGAAGCTGCGGCGGCGGGACTGGATTGTATACCGTTTCGAGAAGTGTGCACGGGTTTGAAGCCGAGATGTCTGTCCGCAATTAGAATCTTTGTGATGTCGGGTTTTCATGAAGCTATGCCACCCTGTTGACTCTCTAAACTTAATTGTTTTAAGTGCGACATTGGTGTGACGCTAAATTTAACCTGAAGTAAATACTGCAGCCTTTGTTGAGGTCGGTGTCAAAGAAAACAAACATGTTCAATGCACATCTTCTAGGTATGTTGGGCCCGTAAATTTATCTTCAGCTCTCACCCAACCTTGTACGCTTATTGACGTCCGATGCGGACATCGTGTCACTTTTGTTTTCGAGTAAATTTTCTCTTCGTTATCGGCTACACTGATAGAGGCTCTCTACGTACTTCACTTTTTCTCATATTCTAGAATACACTATCTTAAGGGGACTTGTTTATTTCTCTACAATAGACCGAAACCCCAAATATGATAGAAAGTACAATATTACATTTATTTATGCAATAAAAGAAAAAAAACCGAACAAAGAGATGATATAAATATACAAGATAGTATAGATATAAATGCAAATATAAAAATAAAAAACAGTTAAATACAAATATAAATACAGAATTTAAAATGTGAAAATGAAAATTAAAGAGTAACTAATAGGTACAACTTACTTACAAATGGCTTTCAAGGAATCCGGAGACTCACCGCCGCCCTCACATAAGTCCGCCATCGGTCCCTATCCTGTGCAAGATTAATTCACTCTCTATCATCATATTCCACCTCCCTCAAATCCATTTTAATATTATCCTCCCATCTACTGTACGTCTCGGCTCCCCAAAGATAATAGATACAAAGATTACTTTAAATCTACTGTTTTCGATATTTTAATATGGGAAAGTTATATAATAAATGCTAAAATCTAGATCTCGTATCTTACATAATTATTGGAGTACATTCTTAACAGCGCTGAATTTTTATGTGACGAGGTGTCTGATTTTTGTAGTGAAATAATAGGCGATTTCTTAAATTTGACATTCGAGCGCTAAGCTGGATTTGCGATAATATTTCACTATTATTCAGTAGAACGTTGAATATTTTATACAATAAAAGTTGCTCAGCAAGTAATCTGCGGCTGACTAGACACATTAAATTAAATTTAATAAGTAGACTTTTGTACGAAATTTTGTTATGGAAGGCCGAATAATTATATATATATTTTTTAAATAAAAGTATTTTGAAATCGTACATGGGCTAACTATACACGCATGCAAATCTTCATTAAAATATCTTAAGTACTTCTTGAGTTATCAGGTAAGCGCTGTCGGGCTAATAAAATACTCCACAAATTTTCATAACTAAAAAATAACTATTAGGTTTTCAAAATAATTAAAGTATCTTAGTGATGTACAGATAGTGTATAATAAGGATGTAAACTTTTTATTTCCAAAGGACCTGTAGATTCTACGAAAGAAAAATGTTGAAATACAATAAAATTATACTAGCGAAAGGTGTAGACTACATCCCCCATAATTTTGGGATTATAAAAAGTGTATATTGTTTGTTATCCAGAAAAGGAAAGCACGTCTTCTTATTTTGGTACATGGTAAATAATTTCATTTAGGTATGTGTTTAGCATAATGGTTCAAGGAAATGAATTATAAATGACAATTTATTCACACCATAAAGGAACAGAATTATTACGAAACGTGTAAGACGTATGATGAGAAAGCATGTGTCACATTTGTGAAATTAATTTTATATTAATTTGTAAAATTCAGAGACTATTAGCAGCGTCGCGTTTGCCTTCTGAGCCGAGGCTCCGTTCGGGCCTGGGTTCGAATCCTGCTTGCGCTAATTTCCTAGTTGTATTTTTTTTTCGAGGTTTTCCCCAACTGTAAGGCGAAAGTCTGATGTCTATTAGCGAATCCTGGGACTAATCTCGTCACGAATTTCTTCGACGCTAGATAACCTAGTAGATGATACACTGTCGTTAAATAACAAACTAAAATAAATAATTCAGTACCTACGACAATGTTAGACTGCGTCTTTATACAGTTGACAGACCTCCAATTTCTAGACGACAATCGAACTCACACTGAGAATTTTCGACGGCTTCAAGGATGCGTCTTTACGACCGCGTACTGCACTGTAGTAAACTGTATTTAAAGCAATGATCTTCAACCTTTTGCAGGCAGGGGGCCAAATTAAAGTCAACCAGGTGCAAGAAGGCCACATAAATCTTGTAGAAAGTATGTTGAACGTTTGTGACGTATTTTTATTAGAAATCAAAAAAAAAAAAAAGTCTTCTACACGACTAGAAGGTATTAAGTTATATTTACTGAACCATTGAACTAGACTAATTAGAGAGCAATAAAATTGTCAAAGGCATCGTGATTATAATATATCGTACATTATACTGTATTATTTATTGTGAAGGACTATAAGGATAACTTCGAAGGATTGTAGTTTGAAGATAATTGCTCCAAAGGACAGAAATTAGTCCATAATACTACCTATGCCTTAAATTCTATTTGCGAGCGAGATAGTTCCAAAGAAAATCGAACACGGCCCGATTTGTCGAAGTCCGATTGCATCATGCATTGCTGTAGTAAAAATAAACTCAATGGAAGGTAAAACTAGGTTCAATTGACTAAAGTGCGTGGGCGTGTGTGTCGTTGCCAAATTTTAGCTAAATCTGGATTTAGTCAATTAATAGAAACCGGCTTGAGAGATTATTTGTCACATTGCCAGCTGACGTCAGGCGGGTCGTATTCTCACGTCAGGTGAAAGCGTCTTCTTGTGTTGCGATCAAGGGCGCCGATCACGTGATCTGTCGAGAGGTGAAAACGGGAGAAGTTAAACAACTCGAGTGTGCAGCGTTCAATCGAACTGCACTCGGGGCATGCTTTGCGGTCAGAGATCGATTCTGGACATCAAGCCTTTCGACCCTGTTAATCTAATTCGCGAATACCAGATGCTGATCTCGGTCCCACCAGAGGCCCGCCTGTCTCTATAGGGGGCAATTTAATCGCGCCCTCTGACCCTGGAGTGCTGTTTATTCTCTGCAACAGAATGTATTGACGTAAGAGAGAATATTATCACAATTCGGGCACAGATATGCCCTGTTGCCATATTTCTCCACATCATAATACTATTTTTTAAAGCTGTTTGTCAGTTTCCTGGTTGAATATACTGTATGTTGCCCAGCCTCATCTTCGGTGACCGAGTGTTAGCCTTGCTTAGCATTGGTCCGCAGGTTCAAACCTCAGCGAGAACGATCAATTTCTAAATATTAGAAAATCCTTAGTAAGATTTTCTTCGGAAAGGAAGAAAATACTGTAACTGGGTTTTAGATTTTCGACTCGTGAAAGAAACTTGTTCCTCTAAGAAAGATCCGGCTCCAGTTTATAAGAGAAGTAGATTAAACATTTTCCATTTCTGATTTTGAAAAAGAAAATCACAACGTTTCAAAGACTGAATTTATATCCGTCTTCAGGTGATAAAAGAATTGGGTAAGTAGGGGTTCATATCAAGCTAATTTGCTTGACTGACCCCATCTCACACCATTTTTGATCAACTGAAGACGAAAATAAAGCCAATGCTGGAAACGTTGTGATTTATCTTTACATAGTCAGCAGTGGAAAAAGTCCAATCTATACGTACCTCCTCCAAACAATTCACTATTACTTTTTCACTCGTTTAGATCAAAGGATACAGTCAAAATTTACCGGTTATTCATTTCCATGTTCTAGTTCATCTCTGTTAGTCATCCTCTCATATAATTCATCGTCGGTGGTAATGAACTCTACATCACTTCTAAAATGGATTTTTTTTCATACGTGAAGGTCCTATTGTTCACGTGTAAGCTTATACACGAATTAGAATTGAGTTTAACTTATTATTTTACAAATAAAAACTGTGCGTGTGTGCATCTCTAGGTCCAGCGATGTCGCTACGTCCTAGAAAAGGAAGGATCCCATTTTTAAATGAGGCCATAACATTTCCGAAAATTACTAATTTAGTTTTGTATTTTTAACTCCTTGTGTAACAAAGAGGCAACTTAAACACGTCTACTTGTTAATGAGTCAAGGAGCCCCAGAAGATGATCCTGATTACATCAAAATGTAATAATTAACATCCCACGTGTGTTTGATTTTTTTCGATGGGGACTGTTATAAGAATGAACTAATCTTTTGAGGAATGTTCTTTCTATCTAACGAAGGTTTTCTATATGTCTTTCAAGTTTCATATTCAACCCAATTAAGTATCTTTGCACCTGACATCTAAATGGACACAGCTGAAATTCCGTGACGTGAAGTGAGAACGACGCCGGGCCTCCACAAAAACAATACAGGACATCAGATGGACAAACGTTCATCCTTGGAATGGGGTTTGAAAACAACCGTCCCTTCCAGTGGAAGTTAAACCTGGGCACCTGAGTCGTTGACTACACCATGGGCACCTGAGTCGTTGAATACACCAATCCCGTGATGATTTCTGTGAGCCAGGATACAGTCTTCAAGCATTTAGGAGTCACAACCAAAGACTCGGAGGGCATGGCCGTTTTTCGGTACTAGGAAAATACTTTTTTCAAAGTATAAATATTTAAATTATCATCCTTGTCACTGGAACCGGAATTCCAGGGTTCAAACCTGGGCAAGGAAGATTGATATTTCAGAACGATAAAAATCCTTACAATTGCTTTAGTTGGAAGAAAATAAAGGTGAAAATGTCTTGTCATAAATGTACGGCACATAGAAGAACTTTGTCCGTTAATGAAAGAGCTTTAGACAGTGCTACCATGTCATTTCCATGCCAATTTTTTTTCTGATTCGCAAATAAATGTCTCTTTCTCTTGCAGCGATCTCGATGCATCGTTGCGAATTTTCTGAAGACTTTGTGAGTAGCCTACGTTAAAATTTTGGAAAAGGACAGAACTAGATTAAAAATATAACGAGTGTCAGGTTAAAGAGGTGGGTACAATGAACCCATTGGATTCGAGGAACTGAATAAATCAAGCCGCTTCTATACACAAGGTATTTCAGAATAACTATTTCTAATTTTCAGATGTAGGCCTATGTAATCAAACATTTTTTTCTTAATAAAGCAGTGTCCGGAAATAATTCCGTATAGGCTAGAGAAAATACGGTAAAAGTCAAAACTCTTAATTGATCTTAATGTTCATGACTGTCTTCAATAAAATTGTTTTTCAGCTATTTCCATTACCATCGAAAGTCCACACCTGTGGAGTAACGGTTAGCGCGTCCGGCTGCGAAACCAGGTGGCCCGGGTTCGAATCCCGGTCGGGGTAAGTTGCCTGGTTGAGGTTTTTTCCGGGGTTTTCCCTCAACCCAATACGAGCAAATGCTGGGTAACTTTCGGTTCTGGACCCCGGACTCATTTCACCGGCATTATCACCTTCATATCATTCAGACGCTAAATAACCTAGATGTTGATACAGCGTCGTAAAATAACCCAATAAAAAAACCATCGAAATAATTGAAATAAAATTGATTGTTTTCGTTGTATGTCACAAAATAACTTCTATCAAATCTGTTAATAAATTTTCAATCATGAAAAGTGTATTGGTTTATAAATGTTGAATTAGCAGACATGAATATGGCATATAGAGCAACTTAGCCTACGACAGTAGACCTTAATTTTGAACAGTTTTTAAGTAATTTTTCCAATCTCATTTTCATGATATTTTAATAATCTACTGCATAACCATCTAAGTTAAATAAACAAGTTACTTTTCACGTTGAAATTTCATTTTTTTT
The DNA here is from genome assembly GCF_040183065.1 of Periplaneta americana. Taxonomy (NCBI): domain Eukaryota; kingdom Metazoa; phylum Arthropoda; class Insecta; order Blattodea; family Blattidae; genus Periplaneta; species Periplaneta americana. Next base: position 111,879,368 of record NC_091129.1, read on the forward strand.
TTCATATTGTTATACCTCGATACGGAAGCATTTTCGGACACTAATTTATTACGAAAAAAATATTTCATTACGTGCCCTGTTATCATATTGAAAATTAGAAATAATTATTCTGAAACAACCTGTAGACTATATCCTATACTGTAATTTATCAAACGAAATATGTTATTCTGAATCAGTCTATAATACTGCAATGAAATTACGGTGGCAAGAAGACCGATTTATTCGAAGAAAGCTTGCCTATCAGCCGCTTTACCCATCACGACTGTCACTGTCTCCGCCTGGAATAGAAAATATAACTTATTCTTGCGATGGGAAGGCATTAGCTAGCCAATGGTCGGGCCACGTGAATATTTATCTTTGTGATGTTTTGCGGCGTTGAAGTGGAGACCTTGCGTGACTGCTCCACAGGAGTCCAAACCGTATCGCAGTGTTGGGTTGAAAAAGTCGAGAAGTCACAGACGTAGCTAACACGTTACTAGATGGACACGTGATTCGAGATTGTTGTCGGGCATGGGTTCTGGCTAATCACCTGGTTGTTTTTTTTTTCCCCGAGGTTTTTCATAACTTTGAAGCAAATGTCAGGTAATCCCTTGATGAATTCTCGGCCTCATCTCTCCAAAATATTATCTCACTATCATCAATTCCACAGACACTACATAACTTCGAGTTGATGCAGCGTCGTTAAATATTAAATATCGGATTGCAATTATTATTATTATTATTATTATTATTATTATTATTATTATTATTATTATTATTATATTTAATTACTCAAAATTCAAGACTACCCCTATCTGATTCACAAAATTATTTATGAATAAATTTATATAGACATCAATAACCAAGATATTAAATGTAAAGTTCAATATTGTTGTAATTTGCGACAATGTTATAGGAGACTAAAAAAAGACGTAGCTATGTAATCAAGATTATCGGAATGTTGAGAATTGTTTTCTAGTTAATGAGAATATAAGTTTTTTTCAAAATATTTAGAGATTCTTCAAGGACTAATAGTGATATAGTTTTATAGTAGTAGTTGGAATATCTAATTTCTTGCACACATTAAAGAATTTTAGTAACAGCAGTAGCAGCAACAACAACAGCAGCAATAGTAGTACGAATTGTATTAATAATAATTTATTTCTGGGAGGGGCTTTTGAGTTCTTTCCGTCCTCTTGTAGGCATTTTAACCAACATTATAGTATGGGGCTCCTTTCGTTATTCACTAAGGGTGAAACCTAACCATTTTTCCTCTATTACTACATACGCTAGTGCATTGTAATGATTTTATAATTGTCAAGTTGAATTTTCTTTTTATAACTTTTTTTCCAATTTCTGTGCTGACAAAATATTACAACTGACAGTTACTTCCTAACTGTTATTTGATGGCATTGTTTGGTTTTGAAAAAGTTGCCAACGTTCGTGAAACGAAAGTCACTAGCGCGTTATTTGGAATTTCAGCGTAATTACTAATATTAATATTAATAAATAAACAGTATTCATTTTAAAGTGGTATTCGGTTTTCGGAGTTCGTAGGCCTACTAATAATTTCATTTGGTAAAAATAAATTTTTGTGTTAACCCTAAGTCTCATGAATCATGAACTGTTTAATTAAATCAATGAATTTAATGTTGCCAGACACAATGCATTTTAATATTAGATTCATCTTAAATTATTAAGTTATTATTATTATTATTATCATCATCATTATTATTAATCTATTATGATTATTATTACTATTATTGGAAGATTGACTATTATTCATAGCTTATTTCATGTGTATAACATATCTGTAAATTAGACACACTTAAACCTTAACAACAAATTGTATTTATTTATTCTAATCCCATTAGCCCAATTCCTGCACTGCTTAGACGTAAATTCTCTGTCACTTTTTCTCTGGGGATTGTACCCGAATCGTTTGGATTTGTAAGAACAGCAGATGACACAGACAATTATGTTTATTCGTATTAATAGCATTGGTATTTGTTAACATTCAGCAGCAGAATCAGAGCAACGCTTTCAGTTAGTACGCTTTTACATAGAAACCATTTGTTTTCTTGGCCTAAATTTACAATTGTGGTACCAAACAAAAGTCACGTTGAAAAATAATCTTCATTCAATATATGAAATTTATAACAAAAAAGATTAAACACGAACTTTAATTCTGTTTATATCTTACATTTTCGGTACAATTACTAGAAAATCGACGCCTGAATTTTGAGTGACTTCTAGTCTTTTTGCTCTTAAGTCACTGTAATATCGTAAATTAATATAAAATTCTGTATAATAAACAGTATGTGATTTGTTATTTTCTCAGATGTCCGGGAAGATGGCTTTATATCTCTTTCTTTTCGACCGAACTACCTACGTATCTCCTTTTCTCTATCCAGCATGAAGAAATATACATACTTTTTTAAAACATGTCCTGTTTATAGTACTAGCCTGCTACACAATAAACAAAAATATCGCCTGAAATGAAAACCTTTCTCTTCAGTACGTAATGTTGCCCATTCTATGGTACAGAAACATAACATTTTCAATAAAAATTATTATTATTATTATTATTATTATTATTAAAATGATGATGATAATAATAATATTGAAAGTATATATATATATATATATATATATATATATATGGTCCACACCTGTGGAGTAACGGCTAGCGCGTCTGGCCGCGAAACCAGTGGCCCAGGTTCGATTTCCGGTCGGGGCAAATTACCTGGTTGAGGTTTTTTTCCGGGTTTTTTTCTCAACCCAATATGAACAAATGCTGGGTAACTTTCGGTGCTGGACCCTGGTCTCATTTCACCAGCATTATTCAGACGCTAAAGATGTTGATAAAGCGTCTTAAAATAACCTACTCCCCCCTCCTATATATATGTGTGTGTGTGTGTGTGTGTGTGTGTGTGTGTATATATATATATATATATATATATATATATATATATATATTGTTTTTTTTTTTTTCACAAATTGATTTATATAATATGAAATGCTAGAAAATTATTATCCCTGGCTGGGATAAGCAGTGTATGAACATAGGCACTGTAGCAGTAAGGGAGAAAATTTCCCCTTCAAATTGTACAGTAATATATGAAGGGTTCGGCTGTAAAACATGGTAACTCTCAAAAAGTGAAAAATTGAGATTTCGATATAGGAGGCCTTGGCCATCTGTTATAAAACTATTGAATTACTCAAGTAGTTCAATATGCCATTCAATATTTCAGTTTCAAACTGACCTAGGGTTGGAGTTTCACCTTGACAACATATGATGCCTTTTTCTCAGAAGTTGTTCTCTGTGGGTTACCATATTATTAAACATTACTTTTACTGCAGTTTTCAGAAGCCTATTGTCCAAAGAAAGAATTTGGCATACCTCATCCCGGAACTTCTTTATGATTTTTTAAAAGAGTAACTCACACAATATTATATGAAGACTGAGTAATGTGTTTACTTCACACTGTCATACATTAATTTTTATATTTTGATAGTTTGCTCAAATAAATTATCCAAATGCAACTAAAACTGGTTAGCTTTCAACAATATGTTGTGAAATTGACAGAAGAGTGATTCAGTGAGAAAGGATAATGCAGTGTGAAGGACAAAAGGGTGGCGAATGAGATAACCTCTACTATGATAATAGTGTGTTTCTGCAGAACAGTGAATTCCTTTAAAAAATACTATTTTATCAATAGGCCTAAATCCTGTACAGGCTATTGTACGAGTAGGCCTACACAATCTGTTTGGAATATATTCGTTTGGCGAATGTTAGAATTATTCGGATGAGAATAGACCTACCTACTTTGTTCGGTTCATTTTTCTTTTATGCCTTGACACTACTGGTGAGTTCATTTTACATACAATATATAGGTAAGACTTGAACTCAACCGTGTAACCGTCTCACTGAGAAAGTCGTAGACTATTTGATTTCGAGAGTTTTCTTTCTATAAGTAGTGTTTACTATTTCATATTGAGTAATGTCACAAAAGTTTATTATCTATATAAACTTATTCAAGCAGCGGAACTGAAATACCTGTCAGATGTAAAATGTGACAAATGACACAATAGAAAATACTGAAATTAGAAATAAATGAGACCTACTCGCACTTCATCAAGTAAGAGAATAAAGTAATTTGTTAGTATATTCTGCGCGTTTTTCGTAAAAATTCAATTTCTTTATCACGTTGCAAATTATAATATTAGGTTTACCACTTATATTAGCTTGATGCAGAAATAAGTAGCATTGTTTATTAAATCCAAAATTATTCATTTTACATAAACAAAACCCATAAGCCGATCAATAATATATTCTACTGCGTTATTTGTGAGAATGACAGACTCTGAACATTCTGACAGTTTCTAGATTCCACTACTGAATAAATCCAATGGTTCAGCGTTGAAGATATCTTGAAATCAATTTTGAAGAACAGCTTCTTTATTAAAGAATATTTCCCTGAGATTGTTGAATAGAGAGCGGAAAAGATGAAACTATAATGGAGTAAGATCAGCAGAATAGAGAGGATGTGAGAAAATCTACCAACAGAGCTCAAGGATAACCGTTTTTGTAATGTTAGCAGTATGGGTACGGGTATTAAAGTCTGTGTGATGTATCTTGTCTCACTGTGAAAAGAGAGAGAAAGGAGATATGTCTTACTTCGTCTGTATTGTTATGGCGATGGGGGAATGGAGTGATGCCGTCCATCCATCCAGTGGCGGAAGGGACTAGTTGATACATTCTGTAGCGCAAAATAAAATTACAAAATATCTCTCTTCGTACTGTGTAGTTCCGTCACTGAGCTTGTCTTTCAAGAAATTGAGATCCAGTAGCCTGTACAATAACAAGGTTTTGAAAGGAATTCTGAAAATTTACAACCCTCCTATAATCTCCACCCTCATTTGAAGGGACTTGGTTTTATTGCTATTGAGACAAGATAAACCTTACCAGGTATACCACGCAGCACAATCCGTTGATGCAGCCTTCCCGGTCATTTTTCTTGAATTGCAGCCTCAAGTTGTTCGCAATAAATCTCAGCAGTGATGTTTACATTTCTGGGAAGAAATTTACAATAGATGAAGTCTTCTTTGTCCTGTTAGATGCACAACATTAACTTGCAAGAGGAGTTGCTTTGTGTTAGGGCTCAGCCATTCTTGATGTTGAATTAAAGGCACCACATTTCGTCACCAGTGGCAATCTCAGACAAACACGATCGATGTTGTTGTCGAGCTGAATGATGACTATTAATCAAATAAGCACAAATGGGAACATTCTGATTTTTGTTGTGTTCGTTCAAAACGTACTGTGCCAATGCATTCAATTTTTCAATTTTGTATATGGAATGCAAATGTCTTAGCATGATTGATTGGTCACAGTTCATCGTATTGACCAGTTCCCGAGATGACTGGCGTGGATCATCATGAATTAAAGCATTTAAACAATCTTTCTGAATGGAGAGTATTATTTACGTAAAATGGCCCTCTCTGAAACTAGACAATTATTTTCATGCCGTACATTCCCCGATGTCGTTCTTCCCGGAAACGACACAAATGCTTCTAGCTGCCTCCGATGGCTTTACTCCTTGGTTAAACTCAAAGAATGGTATATATGGTATATGATCGGGGGTTTTTTTTTTTTGCTACTTGACATTCCATTTTCTTTAGCCCATAATTAAAACAAACTTTCATAAAAGCTGAAAAATTCGATACGTACCTAGTAACACATTACCATGACATTAAAATGACAAAGATCAAATGCTATACAAATTTCTTACAAAGGCTGTAGTGCCATGGAAAACAAAAACGCTACTACTACTACTGCTGCTGCTGCTGCTGCTGCCGCTGCCACCGCCACCACCACTACCACCACCATCATTATAGTAATTTCTGTTTAACATATTTGATGTGCATTAAGTAGGCCCTATATATTGGCTTTTTTAAATAAAGTCATTAGGCCTATATACCTTGCTAAATGTTAAATTATTATCCACAAGGAAAAAAAATATCTTTGGCCGTCCACCAAAGCAGTAACAATCCATGAGTCTAACACATGAAAGGAAGAAGATAAGTGGAGTCAGAAATCTTATTTTTGTGGTTAAAGATAAAGGTAAAGGTATCCCCGTAACATGCCATGAAGGCACTTGGGGGGCACGGAGGTAGAACCCCATGCTTTCCATGACCTCGGCACTAGAATGACGTTGTGTGGTCGGCACCACGCTCTGACCACCTTTTACCCCCGGGAAAGACCCGGTACTCAATTTTATAGGAGGCTGAGTTAAAAACGACATTTTATTTTGAGTAGGGACACTTGAGAAACAAGGCCGAAAGCCGAATCAAGCAACCCTTCAAACAAATTAATACCATTTTTATCATGTGTGTCGTGCCCTATTTTTTAGATAGCCGTTCGTCCGTCCTATAGACACAATTTCCCAGACTTCCCGTTGCTGTATTCTCCCTCATTGTAACATTGAAACTTCGTCACGGCGTTGATAGCAGGCGGTGGCATAGTTCAATCGTAGAGCATTCGACTGCATATCGAGTGGTCCCCGGTTCAAATCCGTGTGTCCCTAATTTTTGTAACTAAATATAATTCTTAATTGTTTCATATAGTTATCAATAAAATAGTTGTTGATGCAGTTTATTTTATTTGTACGTTTATTAACCAAAGAGTTAATTTTTAAAAGTAGATCTGCCTTTGTTTAAACCGCCTTATTGAGCGGTTGCTATTGCTGCTGTGTGCTATATTGATGGAAACAATAATTGAAAATCGGCGGAAAAAGTTGAAAGCCAGTGTTAAAAATAAACTTACCTTTTGCACTAGTGTTAAAACTACTTTTTGCGCGCTACCGTATAATGACCAGTTTTTAACACGCATGCCTAGCGTTAAAAATCTACTATGAGGAATAACTGTACAAAAATTAATTAGTATTTTATTCCAGTATGCTTTTTAAATGAAAGTTAAAGAACATAAGTTATGAACTGCAATATTACTAGTAATACAACAACTGAATTGTTACATCATCATCATCATCATCATCATCATCATCCGATCAAGCCTTGGGCCTAGTGATCCGTTGCGATCTCTATGGCTTATTGCCATCTTTTCATACGTCTTCCGATAGAATTCTTTTATTTTATTTTTTTAAATAGGTTATTTTATGACGCTTCATCAACATCTTAGGTTATTTAGAGTTGATAATGCCGGTGAAATGAGTCCGAAGTCCAGCACCGAAAGTTACCCAACATTTACTCGCATTGGGTTGAGGGGAAAACCCCGGAAATACCTCAGCCAGGTAACTTGTTCCGCCCGGGAATCGAACCCGGGCCACCTGGTTTCGCGGCCAGATGCTCTAACTGTTACTCCACAGGTGTGGACCTTCCGATAGATCGTTTTCCAGTAGGGTAATATACTAGGATTGATTTTGGCCATCGGCTCCTCGGCTGAAAATTCCGTAAAAGGTATTATAATGAAGTATATAAAAATCATAACACCGATTTTTCTATTGCACTATTTTCTTAGAATAAGGACGAAGTCAGTAGCAGGATTCAGATTAAAGCATAGTCGAGAAACTTTTGCTATGCATGTCAGGAAAAAAGTTAAGAGCGCTTCCACCGAAAGCAATACGTTTTTAGAAATAATTTGTGTCATAAGGTACTGGAAATATGTAATTATTTTGTGCAATAATTGGACATACACTAGTTACGACAACGATGAGTTGTCATAGTGATACGTTGCGATAAGTGGGCTTCTCTTATCTGGGTATGCTTTCACTCTGCTTGTGCTCGCCTTACGACAGTCACGTGAGGAAATCCGTGAAGTCCAAATAAATGCGCATGGCTTTACTTCAAACATCCTGTGTATGCCAAAGGAAGCGTAATGTGAAACCATGACTAATGTAACGTTGCAGTATTTTAATTTGAGAAGCTAGCACAATGACTATCAGGTTAGTTAGAGGCCGGGTCTAGCTGTGACTCAGCAACCCTGATAAGTAAAAACACCTGACCAGTGACTCATGTTGAGTTAATTATTATTATTTGAAAAATATTGTTGAACGTTATCGTGGTGATCTATATCGCGCAGTGGGCGTAAATCGGCAATAACTCTGAAAATATGTGAAATAGGAACTAACTTCCAAGTCATAACTAGAAGTGAAATAAAATAACTGATAAGGTATCTCTGGGAGGTTACTCATCCTATAGCATAGTGACATAGTGTTACTACTATCAATTGTATTATTCCTATCTTAATGGTTTAAATTATAACTTTTTAAATTTCGATTTTGGAAATAGTTATGAAGTTCGAAAGATGTAAAGTTAATTTAAAAAAAAGGAAATTCAATTTCGGAAAATTTAAATTTAATTTCGGAAAGCTTTAATACTATATTTAAATTACGTACTTTTATTTTATTTTTATTTTGACTAATATTGTATTTAATTGTACCTATGTAGTTGCACTAAATTAATATAAATGATGATCGCAACAGTTCTTGTTGCCATGTAAACGAATATTATCAATAAACGTTGTTCATGAATGGCTGTATAGCTATACAATATATATTTCTGTTCTTTTGAGAGGAATATGAAGAATTAATTTTATTTTAACATGACATGTGTAAAATGATATTATAGATCTAGCTGAAAAATGAGGAAACCTTCAAATCCTAAATTGATTTCATTCCCTTCTGAATTTGGTATCATTTCCGATATCCAGTTTACATTTACCGAATCTGAGGTTAGCTTTTCCGAAATTAAGGTTATTTTTTCTGAATTAACCATTTCCGGAACTGGGTTAGCTTTTCCGAAATTAAAATTCGATTTTTCAAAAAAGAGATTACATTTTCAGCAATTTGGGTTGAAAAAATAGATATCGAGTTGGATCCTTGATGCTAGATATTTAGGAGTATCGAGAGCTATCGATACTTTTTGAGAAAGGACGTGATCCTTTCTCAAGTGGCCCGCCAAAGTTTTAGTTCTACCCGCAGAGTAAATCGTCGTTGTTCCTGCAATAACTCCTATGTGACATATTTATCGATTTTCAGATTTTTGCTCTATTAAATAACTTAAATAGTGAGACAGCAAATAATAAAATCTCCTATATGTAATTATATTTCTTTGTTTCGAAAATGTAAGAATTTACAGTCTCCTATGTACGGCTGCCATAGAATGAATAAATGTGTTTTTTCTTGCTACTGAAAAATTTTATATTTCGTACATAGGAGTTACTGCAGGAACAACGACGAAATATTAGTGAACAAGAATGCAACGTTTTATCATACAGGTGATGTGCTTTTTATCCTCTCTCTTATACGGAGGAGGCTTACACTGCAGCCTGAGGCTTATTGCGCATACCACTCTTATTGTGTGAACGATTGGGTAGCCGAACGGCCGCGCTCTTGTACAAATACAGCATGCTGCACCGTGAACTGAACTCGGGCTGTGGTTGTGGATGATGATGATGATGATGATGATGATGATGATATGTGAATGAATGATGGCGAAATGAATCCGAGATCCAACGCCCGAAGTTACCCAGCAATTCTACTTCAATTGGTTGATGGAAAACCCCGGAAAACTCTAACCAGGTAACTTGTCCCTACCAGGATTTGAACGCGGGCCCGCTCGTTTCACAGTTACAGCAGTGAACTAGGTGATGTGCTAACTCAGAGTAAAGTGGTTCCCGAAAATACGAAATTAGGTGAACATTTTCTAGTTTTTTTCATTCAAATACATTTTTGTGGCACAGATGACTTAGCCGAAACATACCCCGAGATGTGTTAAAGGAAAACTTAAACAAACCTAAGCGGGTGGGTATAATTTGTCATTATTAACATGTCACAGCTAAAAAAGCGATTTCTTTTCTTGAGTCATGTGTCAACCCTACTCTTTCCAGTATTTTATAACTGGCACTAATTAATCTTCTTCTTTTTCCAAGTCTGACATGAAAATTATAAAAAATTATTACAGAAATAGATTGTCAAACAACCACCCCAACGTACTTCAAGATTGACACATAAAAAAATTCCAGTGAGGATCGTGCTCATTTCACCTTTTGCGATATTCGATAGTCACTTTAAATATAAACTTGATGTAAAATGTTTGCTGATAAATTTATTACAAAATGGAAGTTACTGTTATCGTCACACTCAAATGGTAAAGGTCGGCAAGTCAAATAGTTTGTTTGCTTTACCGCAAACAAACACTCGCAGATCTCCCTTACAATACTGGCAGATTGGTTTGTTTGTTACAAGTCATCCGATAGACGACACTCTTCTAAGGTGAAGATAAGACTGATTGCTGACCTCGACCTCTCCCTCCACTGATCCAGAAGACTCAGTATAATAACAATTAACACGGATAAAATAACAAACACGTCGTGAGCGGTGTAAATAGTATCAAAGGTTTGCTGACGTTAACCTTTTGAGTGCAATTATAATAATAAATATCAGGTATCTCACAAAAGATCAATATTGTAATTAACAGTAAAATTTTTTTTTTCTTAAAGATTTAAGTATTAAATTACTGTATTTTTTCTGCTCTCTTGCCCGCGTATGACGTTGACGCAGGCCTTGAAAAATAAAACAATTGAAAATCCCTGTTTTAAGGGGTTCTTTCTTTCAATCTTTCTTTCCATTTCAAAATAGATTACACTTCCACTGTTTAAATATTTATAGGATCATATCCATATCTGTTCCATGTTTTACAGAAATGTGTTGAATTTTTCAGCATTAAAATGTTTTACAAGTTATAAAATAATCCTTACCTCTGGTAAACCAAGAATTTCAATAGTTCCGGTCGTGGGGTTGGAGAAATCATTCAGTAACGGTATGTAAGAGGAATTCGTGGGAAAATAGATATAATATAAAAGGTTTAATATTGCTACCGTTCGGTCAGACTGATTCCGATCAGGTATATGATAATGTGATATATGAATGAACTTCAAATACCTAGCAAGAATTGATAAGGTTCAGTATTCCCTAGAAAAATAATTTATTTAAACATAGAAATTTCTTCCCTGCTCCTTAAATAAGAATTGGCCATTGAACCGCGGAATATACGTAGGCTAGACCTACATGTATTATGTAGGTCTAGACATAGACCTATTAGTAAAGCGTAAAAAAATCCATTACTCTTTGAAGTAGACCTATTTAATATTTGGTATGTTGTGTTTAAAGTTATAGTACCACTCTTCCCCTGAAAATATTAGGAAAACTTAAATCATTAAAAACTGAATTTTTATCTATATAAAAGAGACTTTGTGTGGAGTGTAACATTGTATGGGGCAGAAACATTGACATTACGACAAAGTGAAGAGAAACGAATAGAGCATTTGAAATGTCGATATGGAGAAGAATGGAACGTGTGAAGTGGACAGACAGAATAAGAAATGAAGTTGTGTTGGAAAGAGTGGATGAAGAAAGAATAATGCTGAAACTAATCAAAAAGAGAAAAAGGAATTTGCTGGGTCACTGGCTGAGAAGAAACTGCTTACTGAAGAATGCACTGGAAGGAATGGTGAACAGGAGATGATAAATGACATTAAGATATATGTGGATCATATGCGGAGACAAAAAGGAAGGCAGAAAATAGGAAAGATTGTAGAATGCTGGGTTTGCAGTGAAAGACCTGCCCGTTGGCAGAACATGTATTTTTGTTTATTTTAGTAGGTTATTTTACGACGCTTTATCAACATCTTTGGTTATTTAGCGTCTGAATGAGATGAAGGTGATAATGCCGGTGAAATGAGCCCGGGGTCCAACACCGAAAGTTACCCAGCATTTGCTCATATTGGGTTGAGGGAAAACCCCGGAAAAAACCTCAACCAATTAACTTGCCCCGACCGGGAATCGAACCCGGGCCATCTGGTTTCGCGGCCAGACGCGCTGACCGTTACTCCACAGGTGTGGACCAGAACATGTATGTTTAATATGTATGTATGTATGTATGTATGTATGTATGTATGTATGTATGTATGTATGTATGTATGTATGTATGTCTAGGCTATACACACAACCTTTTCAAAATTCAAAATTTTAAATGTGCTTTCAGAATTATGAACCAAATTTTCGGGCCAAATAAAGTTTAACGTAATACAAAATTACTTAAAAGCATATAAAATTTTGGGTAGAACAGAAAAATGGACTCTTAAGAATATTTCCTGCATTCTATATTGTAAATTATCATCAATCTTATTTCATTTTGTAATGCACACTGTTTTAAATTTCTAAGTTATATCGCCTTATTTTACTTCAAAGTTTAATCAATACTAAACATTCACAAATGGCTGGACTCCCCTACCATGTGATCAGCATGGTGCAAAACCACCTTTTAAAGCAACTTGAGGCAAACATACCGCTAACAATTCCTATGTGAGTGAGGTAAATCGTGCCGGATTTCTAACCTGGTTACGCTGTATATATAGGCGGAAACGCTGTCACATGATCCTTAGCGGCAGGATATGTTATTCTAATTAAATTGTTGAAATATGCATTGAGATAATGATTTAAATGGTCTTGACCTCCGTTATCGCTACAATTATCGAATTCTCAATTGCTCAAGCTATGTGAACCATATGTAAAGATCACCGCACTTTACACGATACAAGTGAACTACAGGACTACGAAAGATTTTCGCGGGCTACTGCTGATTTTAGAATAATTATCCTCTAAGGAATCCCTGTTGGCATAATTCCCGCTCCTCTCAGAAGAAAACAAATTGTTCCAACACGTGTGACCGTATGAAGAATACAGAATTGATTCAACTGGCTGTTGTTGCGTGGGAGTACGTAAGTAATGAGCCTAACCACTGCCTCCGAACTCTGCCACTATAATTATGCTGGTCGTGCCAGATCTACTTGAACCTCTATAGGCTCTATATTTTTTTTAGAGAGATAGAATTTCTTCGGAAGGAAAGTGAAGTTGGGAGTTTCATGTCACATGTGTGCTACACCTGAATGAACTTTGTTCCTGAACTTTATAGAACTTTAGGTAAAATTTACCTTGCTATGCATTCAGTGTTTTCTGTCTTGCTATCATAGAGGTAATGAATTTCGACTTACAAGTACTCTTGGCTTAAAAATGTTGTTAATTCTTAACATTGCGAAATTAATGGAGTCCAGAAAGGTTTTAATCGAGTAGGCCTATATCTACAAGTGTTACAAACCAACTATCCAGGAATTTTGAATGATATCGGAAGTAATTTTTGGTGAGAAGAAGTCAGAACCTGTTTTTGGTGGAGTCAAAGTTGGAAGCAGTTTTTAGTAGTGTGGAAGTGGGAAGCAAATTTGATTAAATCTGAAGCAGTTTTTGATGCAATCGGAGTCATAAGTAGTTTTGGTGGAATCGGAAGCAGTTTTTTGTTGAGTCGGAATTGAATGCAGTTTTTGGTTGAGTCGGAATCGGAAGAGTTTTTGGTGGAGTTGAAGTCTGAAACAGTTTTTAGTTACGTTGGAGTGGAAAGCAAATTTGAGGAAGTCGGAAGCAGTTTTTGGTGTAGTCTGAGTAGGAATTAGTTTTTTTTTATGCAATCGGAGTCTGAAGCAATTCTTGGTGGAGTCGGAAGTAGTTTTTTGCTTAATCTGAAGTAATTTGGTGGAGTTGAAGGTAGTTTCTGGTGGAGATGGGGCAGTTTTTTGATGGAGTAGTTTATGCTCAGTGTGAGTCATAGGTAGTTTTTGCTGAGTTGTAGTTGGAAGTAGTTCTTGCTGGAATGGGAGTCGGAAGCAGTTTTTGGTGAAGTCTGGAGCAGTTTTTGATGTAATCGGAATCAGTTTTTTTTCTGCAGTCAGAATCGGAAACAGTTTTTGGTGGAGTCGGAAGCAGTTTTTTGGTGGTGTCGGAATCGGAAACAGTTTTTGGTGAAGCAGTTTTTTTGGTGGATTCGGAAGCGGAAGCAGTTTTTTTGGTGGAGTCGCAATCGGAAACAGTTTTTGGTGGAATCGGAAGCAATTTTTAGTGGAGTCGGAAACAGTTTTTAGTGGAGTCGGAAGCAGTTTTTTGGTGGTGTCGGAATCTTAAGCAGTTCTTTGGTGGAGTCGGAATCGGAAACAGTTTTTGGTGGAATCGGAAGCAGTTTTTAGTGGAGTCAGAAGCAGTTTTTAGTGAGTCGGAAGCATTTTATCGTGGAGTCGGAAATGGAAGTAATTTATGGTGCAATTTGAGATGTTAAAAATGTACCGGCACTGACTCCCATCTCAATGTAGGTCTTTATATAGGATCATAAGTTAAAGTACTGTCTCAGGGCTTACTACCATTTGCGCCTGTCGCTTAAGGAGATTCATTGACGCGTTGAGCCACATCTTGTGGAATGATCTTTATACCAGGCGTCTCAAGGCCAACGCATAAAAGTTGTTACATAGAGCAAATGTAGTTAGGTAGTCAGATGAAGAGATAAGCGCAGTACCCGAAGATAGCCGATCGCTGATTCATGTTACAAGTATGAGTGAGCTAAGTTGTAACTGTCGCGGGAGAAATTCCACAAAGCTGCACTTTCGAGTTGTACTGTCACAATAGACGGTTGTTTTCGGAAGGAATAAAATTTCTTAAGTAGTTTGCAGCAGTAATAATAATAATAATAATAATAATAATAATAAATTTATTTTCTAATTATATAGAGAGTAAAAAGAAGACATCTGAAGCATGAACTATACATGTTACGTAATTATTCAAGCACAAGGAACTGGCCACCCTATCCCATTATCAATGTTATGTTTTATTTAACGACGCTCGCAACTGCAGAGGTTATATCAGCGTCGTCGGATGTGCCGGAATTTTGTCCCGCAGGAGTTCTTTTACAAGCCAGTAAATCTAATGACATGAGCCTGTCGCATTTAAGCACGCTTAAATGCCATCGACCTGGCCCGGGATCGAACCCGCAACCTTGGGCATAGAAGGCCAGCGCTATACCAACTCGCCAACCAGGTCGACACCTCATTATCTCCTGGCCTAGTTGCCTCATAAGTGATGCCTTGTTAGTATCACTTGTGAGGCTCAGACCTGTATTCGGACAGTTGACTAAACAACAACAATACTTCATTTCTAGTAAATGTTTTTTTTAAGTTTATACTATATTTAATAATAATTAAATTACAATTAAACTTATTTGTTGTTAAGGTACGAATTCTTACGATACGCCAATATTAATATATTAATTAAAATAATAGTTAAATATATTTCGTAATGTTTTCAATAATTAACAATAACCTAAACATCTTAGAAATTCACAATTATTTTAAATTAGAACTATTCAAATCTTAAATCTGGTCTCATATTCTTTTTTCAAGTCTTTCAGTTATATTTGTTATATTAGTCTTGATTCAAATTTGGTAACAATTTTAGATTAATAAAGTGGTAACAGTTATCCACTGAAATTTACGACTCCACAATTTCACTTTCCCTATGAAAGCTATTATTTTTTCATATATTTGCTGTAATAAAAACATTCTTTCCCGGAGATGGACACATCGTAGCGGTTGCAGATATTTGTTCAAACGTCGCGGTCAATGACGTCATCCGGAGATACACGAACTGGTCCCGCATCTTGTTTCACTTTTACATTAAAAAACAGCGAGAGGAGGAAGTGCTCCGAGAAGGCCCTATTGAGACGGCTGCTTTATACATTATCTTTGTCTCCGGTACGTAGGACAGATTTTTGCTGTACTGTATAGCTTACAACCATTGAACGTAGGGCCTGTAGTTAATTGCAGGTTATAAATCTTAAGTAATGATTCACATGATGGTTTTGAAATATCTTAGGAGCTATTTAAAATGTATAGTATGTTTATCATTATGTTTTATGAAAGCACCGTAGTCAGAAGTTGTGTACCTACCGAACCTGTGTGCTTAAGAGTACTGCTTGAGGCGCTGTAACGTTATCTGAATATTTTGTCCTTTCATTGGACCAACACTATAGCTTCTCACGAGGCTGGCCTCCCTCACTGTGTGGTCAGCATGATGCAGAACACCACGGAGACGTCATAAGACAATTTATTACAAGACAAGGGACAAACGCTCAGTCCCATGGAATGGAGATCTCCCACAAGTTGGGAACCGAAACATAGGCTAGGCCTTATTCGATTAGAGGACTACTTCCTACAAATGTAGTGCTTTGAATAAGAAGGAATAGTGCTTGATTAAAAGAACAGAATGTTAAATAAAGAATAGAGTGAGTGCATTTTGAAGTTATGTACGTAATTGGGAACCATACAAAATAGACTAGGATAATCATAACCATCATCATCATCGTCATCATCTAATTCTAGCATTAGGCTATTAAATTCGTTCCATCTCCGAAAATCTTATATTTCCAGAACATTCTGGACCATTACACTCTTCTTCTGCAATTGCGAATAAGTATGTATTAAGTGTTTTAAATGCCTTTCTCGGAGTTTAATCTTGACCTATTGTTTTGGCTTTTCTAACTGATGGACACTTGGCATGACTCCCTTGACGTGAGGTGAGCACGATGCTAGGCCTGCTTCTAAGAAAACACAAGACATCACGTTGATATTGTACGAACAACCATGTCCTAGATGGGATTCATACCCACGACCGTGGTTTCCATGCAGTGGTAAAGCTTCGCGTTTTAACCGATGCATGCGACCACCGCGATACTATGTGCAGTATAAGTATTGTCAATATTTTCAATAGTCTTCCGCCTTTTTGACCATATTACCAAGTCCACTATGTGACCTGAAAGTAGCTTGAAATTAACTAACAATATTGTTCACGTTTCAATTTCTGTACGTATTCCAGTGTCTTTTTCAATAAATGAATAAAATTTTCGTAGTCTCCAAATGGTGCTCTATATAGACATATGATGAAATTATATGTTTCATATTCTAATTCAACAGCACAAATTTCTAAATCTGTCTTAGCAAAATTGTGAAAGATCAATATTTTTTTTAAATTAAGGTCAGACCTGACGGGTGTCGAATCTGGGCCACCTGGATGGAAGACCAGGACGCTAGTACAGAGCCGTAGACGCAGCTATCCTATGGTTTTAATAATTTGCAGAGTTTTGTTGGGTATATACTGCATTTGGGCCTGTCGTATGAAGTATGGCATCCCAAGTAAATAACAATATAAATTTATTTTACACGTAATATACTATTATTAACACTATTCTGAAGTTATGAAAGGAGAATGAGTCTTAAAATTCAAAGTCCTATACGTAAGAAAGGAGACTGCTTAAAATGTAGTGACTATTGAAGTCTGACTGTTATGCAACGCTGATAACGTAGGCTATTTCTAATACATAATTTCAAAGACTTTGCCCTGTGTTGTAGGATGAGCAGTGTTGAATACATTTATTAATTTACGAGAAGAGAAAGAAATATGGATTTGCCATATTGCACTTCGATCAATTATTTCTAGACAGTGTATGATCGTATAAATAGAACTACACTGTATTTAGTAATGGAAAAACTGTGAATTGATTAAGACTAGGGTTACCGTAAGTCCCTTAAAATACGGGAACGTCCCTTTTTCGCTAATCTGTCCCCTTGTCTCGAAAGAGGTTTTTGGGGCATGTTTTTGTCCCTTATTTAAAAATTGGAGACTGAAAAAACAAAACTAGGAATATCAACTGTTTTATAAATATGTCTCCATAACTTTTGATGATATTGGAATACGCTACATTGGCAACATTGGAGGTAACACTGAATCTGTACTACAGTAGAGCATCGATTATCTGAATACTGATCAACCGAAACATCGGTTAACCGAAAGCGTTCCAGTCGGCAAATTTGAATTTGCGCTCGCGCGCCATGTAGAAGTTTCGCAAGCGCTGTTTGTGAGATTTAGAGGCAAAAAACTAGTCTCAGCTCTGAAGCAAAAAAAAAAAAAAGTCTGTACCTCTTTCCTAAACTGTAGGCCTACTCTAATGGCCGTTTTGAACTTGTCAAACTAGGCTAGTCAGTTTTCTGTGTTATTTGTAAGTCATGTGATACAAAATATATAGGCCTACTGTATGTACAATTTTGTGTTTAATATCAGTGTTTCTTTGTTTCATACTGCTCCTACGACACCGGTACAATTTATTTTCGTAAATGATCGATTATCCGAAAAATAAATTATCCGAACACCCCCGTTCCCAATTGGGAAACACAACACGAATTGAATTAGGTCACACAAAACTAAACCAATTGTTCCAAAGAAACGAGTCATGCAAGGATCTCCTCTGTCGCCAGCTTTATATAATTTAGCAACAGATCATATTTTAAATGAGTTATGCGTGCAGACAATAACATCAACTTTTGGATTTGAACTTGTACTAGGACTGCCTCATTTAACTGTTCTCGGCTTTGCCGACGATACCGTAATTATTGGTAAAGACGCAGTTTGCGCTATTGAACTGACAAGAATGGCTTATCAAAGATTTACAGACATTGGGCTAAAATTAAATCCTAATAAGTCCGTAATTATAAATATCTCCAAAGGTAAGCTTGTCGGACACAATCTCAGTATATATCCTGGTTTTGAAATTAAATCTATTGGTACAAACGACTCTTTTCGCTATCTGGGAGTAAACTTCTCTGACTCCATAGTTTTCAATTCCCACTCTTACCTCGTCACCTTTTCTTCATGCAGACCAGAAATATTGTGTTCTAAATACCTCCATCTGTCCTTTAATATATCAATTTCAAACCATCCCTTCTGCACTTATACCAAAAAAGTTCTTGGATGACGCCGACAAATTAATAAAAAGTGCACTGAAAGAGGTAATGAATCTGCCTACAGACATTCCTGATGCAATGGTCTATAGTCCCAGGAAGTACAAAGAACTAGGAATTTTTCGAACAAAATGGGAAGCACTATTACAACAAATTAATGCCCTTCGATGTTTACACAAATCTCAAAACCCATACATCGTACAAACACGTCAGGTTCATGAGGAGAGCATTAGATGTGCCCAGTCTCTGAACATTGTTCCAGAATATGACTTATTTCATAAGAACGAACATTTATTAAATGCTACAAAGATTCGTAACCTTCTGAGGAACAGAGAATTTTATATTTGGTGTCGTCATCCACAGAAAGGGAAAGGCGTAGTTTTATTTAAACAATATCCTGGTGCCAACAAATGGATTTGTAAACACGAAGGACTCTCCAACAGCGAATGGCGCGATGGCATTAAAATGGTTGGAAATGTTGCTGCAGTACGTGCTGTGCCGGGAAGATCTCAGGACAACCGTTGTAGGCATTGCCACAACGAGGTTGAAACTCTTGCACACGTCCTGGGCTCCTGTCCGCACGGCGAAGCTCTGCGAAACGCTAGACACCACAAGTACGATCAATTATAGCCACTGCCCTTAAAAATGCCGATTACAACACCTTTGAAGAAGTACATGGTCTCTCCGTCACTGGCAGTACACGGCGCATATATATAATAGCTTTCAAGGAATCTGCAAGATCTGGATACATAATTGATCCCACTGTGCGCTTCGAAACGGATGAGGAACAGCCATCAGAAGTGGATAATGAAAAAAAAGAATATCTAGAATCCTACCATTCCCTATTACCTCCAAAAATACCAGTTAAAAGAGCTTGAAGTAATCGGACTTCTGGTTGGAGCATGAGGTACCGCTACTCTCTTCATGAAAGATGTGTTTAAGAGGCTTGGAATACCTACATCAATTATTCCGATTGTAACCTTAGCTGCATTGAAAGGATCAATTGCTCTCCTGAAGAATCACCTATATTCGAAATCAAACTAAGTTCAGTAGCATTCTTTACTTTTTTGTAACACTTACCTCTCTAAAATAGGCATATTTCCACTAATCTCAAAAAAAATTATTTGCAGCTATGTACTTGTAGGAATTTCATTGTTAAAACAAAATCAATGGTTCAATGAACTTGTAAAAATTTCTGTGCTTAAGTACTCTTTGTCCCTTGTGGTAGCTCACGAATAGTGAGAAGATTTATACATTTTTCTTAAAACAGTTTCTAACATGAAGCAAACTGCTACCAGAACAAACATTGTAGAATCTCACTTTTGTTTGATGAGATCATAAAATTGCGAAAAATGTTCTGAATTCCAAAGAAGATAATGGATTGAAGGAAATTCTTAAAACAAAGTATTTAGATGAAATCTGTTGAAAAATGTTGATGAAAAGCTTCCAAATTTAAAAAAAAAGTTCATAATGTGTATTCCTGATACAAAGATTGTTCTCCCGCATGAACTCACTGTGAACTGATAAGAAAAACAAGTGGGATTAAAACCAATGCTTATTGTGAAATCATTTTTTTTTTTTTTTTTTTTAGGATTATGTTGCATTACGTGACTTCATGTTTCAGAACAAACAATTGTTCCAAGAAATTCATTCTTCAAAGAAGTATTGTGCAGTGATTCTGATTTGTAAGAGAATATTCTCATGTGAACTTATTTTGTAAGGGGTACATTTTCAATTAATTTTATTCAATTTGATTGTTTTAATCTGTTCAAAGACAACATGAATAAGTGCATGGAAAATATATACATGAAAGCTTAATTTTTAAAATCAGTGCTGAGTATCCCGTACATTTTCTGATGGTTCTGGTAACTCTAAGTAAGACTACAATGAAGAATAAGAAGTGTCAAGTAGAGATTCAAGATTTAGTCTCCGAACACTGTTAGAAATGAAACGGGTGCTAAACGTGTCTAATTTTCAACTTAATGTTAGAAAAGGTGCTTAGCGCATGATCTCATATTTTCACGCCCATTAACTGATAACAAGAGGCGTGACAGAGATGTAGGCCATTTTACACATTAAGATTGGTCTGAAATACGCTAACCTAGTACGAATACAACAATCCTATATTGTATTATCTAGAGTGAACCGTGCTTGACAGAAGCAGACCTTTACTCTGAAAGATTTTCACGACAAATGACTTAATCTCCACTCCATATGACCAGTAGGAGCACTTGGTTTCTGCACACTTTAAAATGTTTGTTGTCGGGCTATACGCACAATATTTATATTTTAGACTACGAAAGAATGACTTCAGAAAAAGAGCCATGAAAGATGCATGTTTTTAGTCAACTCTCCGAAGACAGGTTAGAACCTGATTAGTGGCACATCATTCATGAGGCAACTAAGCCAGGAGATAATGGGATAGGTTGGCTAAGAAAGATGCATAACAAAATTAAATACTATTTTATCGCTATCCTATGTATAATACCTAAGAAATTAAAAAGTGAGGAAAGAACACGGGGAATGTTTACAGAAATTTATTATGCATGCAAATTATAGCTCTAGTCCCGCGCCGTGGCGTCGTGGTCTAAGGCATCCTGCCTAGGACTCGCGTTACGGAATGCGCGCTGGTTCGAATCGTCATGGGGGAAGAAATTGTCTCATGAAATTTCGGCCACTGTGTGGGATCGGTGCCACCCAGCATCGTGATGCACTTGGGGAGCTACGATAAGTAGCGAAATCCGGTTGCGAAAGCCAGCTATAACGGCTGGGAGGATCATCGTGCTAACCACACGATACCTCCATTCTGGTTGGATGATCGTCCACCCCTGCTTCGGCATGTGGACTTGAGGCTAGCAGCCGCCTGGTCGGTCTAGGCCCTTCACGGGTTGTAACGCCACGGATGATGATGATGATGATTATTATTATTATTATTATTATTATTATTATTATTATTATTATTATTATTATTATTGGGCGGCCGGGTAGCTCAGTTGGTAGAGCAGCTGGCTACGGACTGAAAGGTCCGGGGTTCGATCCCAGGTGGTGACAGGATTTTTTCTCGTTGCCAAACTTTCAGAACGGCCCCAAGGTTCACTCAGCCTTCTATAAAATTGAGTACCGGGTCTTTCCCGGGGGTAAAAGGCGGTCAGAGCGTGGTGCCGACCACGCCACCTCATTCTAGTGCCGAGGTCATGGAAAGCATGGGGCTCTACCTCCATGCCCCCCAAGTGCCTTCATGGCATGTTACGGGGATACCTTTACCCTTTACCTTTTTATTATTATTATTATTATTATTATTATTATTATTATTATTATTATTATTATTATTATTATTATTATTATTATTATTATTATTATTATTATTATTATTATAACTCTGAAAACCAAATATTGCAAAATAAATTCTTCTTCCCTACTGCTAATTCGAACAAAGCACTGTGTAGGCCTAATACAAAACCTCTGTTTATGCGAATGCTTATGCACCATATATATTGGAATAACATTCTAATAAAGAGAACTATTTCTGTTACTCTTACGGTAGCGTATCATAATAAGTGTACAGTAGAAAATAAGTTGATAACTTCCCTTTGTATTTTTTTCGTTTTATTGATTTTAATTATGGAACTACAACGTCCATCATCTTCCAGGTTATCAGACTGTTCACAATTGTGTGCCTCAGCTCATAAGATTGGTTCAATCTGGATACTCAGAGTTCAGGGGTCTTCAGAAAAATGTCTAGATACATTGGTCTTAATATCTGCTGAGCTTAGTAAATATATTGCCGGCCTTCTTTTATATCCTTGTTATGATCGGAGTCCAGTGAGAATTTCTTGTTAATTGCTTAATTAATTTAAGATTTTATCTAGGATGTGTCGCTTAGAAATTTTAATGCAACAAAGTCTTGTTTCTTTATGTTAAGTTAGAAATGAGCTGAACATACTTTCCCAATTCGTTCAGCTAAAGCTGAACATATTAATAGCTTAATGGTAATAAAGCACTAAACCGCTACCTTTAAGAGAGTTATGACAGAAATTTGAAGAATTTGGACAAACAATTGATTTTTAATTTTTTCCATAGAAACACCTTCGATGGAAAAAAATAATTAACATATTTCTCATAGTAATTTAAAATGAACGTTTATCTTTATATATGTGAAAGAAATTTTAAGATAGCTATAAAATTGACCGATGCAAGCAGAAATCAGCCATCAAACTGAAAGTTTATCGCTCATTTTCTCAGAAATATACCTTCGAGTGTTTAAAAAAAAAATCCATTTTTCTTATAGTAATTTAATATGAACTTCTAGATTTATATCTGTTAAAGAAATTTCAAGATATGTATAAAAATTGAAATTTTTGATAACCGATTTTCTTAGTAAGATTAACGTACTGTAGCTAAATCGTTATTCCATCTGTAACAGAAATTTAGAAAAAAAATTAATTAAAAATTTCTTAAACATTTAAATTTATGAAGAAAAAAATTTTTGTTTCTCTTGCAGTGCAGATATTCCAACCATTGAACTAGGACTTATTAATGTGAATGTTATCTTTAAGGCAAAAAAATACTGAACATATTAAAAGTCTTGGGAGTAATATTTGAAAGAGAAGTTTGGTACAAATCGCAAAATGAAAATTTTGAAAATTTACAACTCCAAAAACTTTATGTAGGCAAATATTTACTCGTTCAGATTGAAGAGCAATTTTCGAACATTAAGCATATCAAATTTCATGAAAATAGGGTTTATGGATATGAACGAATGAAATTTATAAAAATAAATATACATTTTCTTATGATTGAAGGTGTATGTAACCCCTTAATTCTTCTTGTAGCAGAAAATGGTGTCAATTGACCTGTTCCACCCTTTTTTCTTTTTTAAGTTCCCGTCGGACATTTTGAGAAGGCATGCACTTTGTATTTAAAGCTCCAGTACACGCCTCCGTCTTGCTGTTTTTTTACTGTAGTTCCTTATTTTTTCAGTATTTTGCCGAGTACAATATGCTCATTGCGATGCAATTTTCAGTTGAACATTTCAGAGAACGTTGTAATAGGTACCATAGAGATTAAAATTTGGTCTGGATTTTTATGTTAAATTTATTTTAGTATAAATTTCAATGGGTTAAATTAGGATAATAATGCATTTTTTAAAATAATGAAAGGGAAATTTAACATTCCTAGACAGTATAATATACCTAAAATAATACTGTAAAACTCCATAACAGCTGTTTTGTTCATACAGGCCTACACGTGAAGACTATTTCTGCAAAATTTCAGCTTAATCAGATTAAAACTGTCATGAAAAAGACTTTTTATATCGAGTGATAATTAAAAGTTAATAAATGTTAACAACTTTGAAATCGATAAACCTACAGACGCCAAATTCCTGATAGTAATTATGTAGAGCGACTGGTAAGAACATAAACATGTGATAAAACTTTCATAGACTAATAACTAAACTTGTAGAAGTTGGAAAATTCAGTTATAACTCACTTTTAACTACCTTCACAATAGTTCGCTTTAAGTAACTTGTATTATGTATATTATCTTGAAAAATAAATATTTATGTACAAATGCATTTTATTCTAATTTTAAAAATAGCTTTTTCTATAACACTGAACATTAATTAAATTTCACAATTAAGAAGTATTCTGATATGAAAGCATATTTTCTTTTAAGGCATAAAATCACGTATAATCGATCACCTTAGGTTTACAGAATCAACCGTTAAAATTCTGGCTTAATCGCTCGGGACGACTTGTTTTCAGCTCCTGACTTCCTCAGCTTCGAGAATCGGAAAGAAGAATCAGTTACACGGCCTTATAGAAGTTTTCCATATCACATTCAAATGCTTCTAGTCGTTTTCGTCGAATGTCCATGTTTCTGCTCCCATACAATGCCACACTCCACACAAAGCACTTCACTAGTCTCTTCCTTATTCTTTTTCTAGAGATCCGCAGAAGATGCTCATGTTCCTATTAAAAGTTCCCTTTGCTATTGATATCCTTCTTTTGACTTGCTGGCAGCAACTCGTGTTACTACTTACAGTACACCCCAAATATTTGAAACTGTCCACTTGTTCTACTGTCTTATTTGATATTTGCATGTTTATCTTCTTTATTTTTCTTCCCATAACTACGGTCTTCGTCTTGTTTGCATTTCTTTTCGTTGCATTTGTTTCCATTTTATACTTTACCACGGTCGAACGGATTCGAAGCTAGCTACTTTGTTTTAAACATATAATTTCAGTCATTCTAGGCCTACTGCAATTATTAATGACGTCTCCATATTATTTGAATATACAATTTCTTGAACCCTATTTTACCCGAAAGTACATTAGGGTTATAGTTATAGCCTGAGTTTATATTATTATAATGAGAATTCTTTTGACGCGGGTAACCCAGTCTTGCTACTTAAAATTAACACTTATATCTACTACAATAATTTGAATTATTTACAAGTTATTAAATATATTACATATAAAATTACATTGACGTGGGTAACCCAGTCTTGCTACTTAAAATTAACACTTATATCTACAACAATAATTTGAATTATTTACAAGTTATTAAATATATTACATATAAAATTACATTGACGTGGGTAACCCAGTCTTGCTACTTAAAATTAACACTTATATCTACAACAATAATTTGAATTATTTACAAGTTATTAAATATATTACATATAAAATTACATTGACGTGGGTAACCCAGTCTTGCTACTTAAAATTAACACTTATATCTACAACAATAATTTGAATTATTTACAAGTTATTAAATATATTACATATAAAATTACATTGACGTGGGTAGCCCAGTCTTGCTACTTAAAATTAACACTTATATCTACTACAATAATTTGAATTATTTACAAGTTATTAAATATATTACATATAAAATTACATTGACGTGGGTAACCCAGTCTTGCTACTTAAAATTAACACTTATATCTACAACAATAATTTGAATTATTTACAAGTTATTAAATATATTACATATAAAATTACATTGACGTGGGTAACCCAGTCTTGCTACTTAAAATTAACACTTATATCTACAACAATAATTTGAATTATTTACAAGTTATTAAATATATTACATATAAAATTACATTGACGTGGGTAACCCAGTCTTGCTACTTAAAATTAACACTTATATCTACAACAATAATTTGAATTATTTACAAGTTATTAAATATATTACATATAAAATTACATTGACGTGGGTAACCCAGTCTTGCTACTTAAAATTAACACTTATATCTACAACAATAATTTGAATTATTTACAAGTTTTTAAATATATTACATATAAAATTCCATTGACGTGGGTAATCCAGTCTTGCTACTTATATCTACTACAATAATTTGAATTATTTACAAGCTCTTAAATATATTACATATAAAATTACATTGACGTGGGTAACCCAGTCTTGCTACTAGAATTAACACTTATATCTACTACAATAATTTGAATTATTTACAAGTTCTTAAATATATTACATATAAAATTGCATTGACATGGGTAACCCAGTCTTGCTACTTAAAATTAACACTTATATCTACTACATTAATTTGAATTATTTACAAGTTATTAAATATATTACATATAAAATTACATTGACGTGGGTAACCCAGTCTTGCTACTTAAAATTAACACTTATATCTACTACAGTAATTTGAATTATTTACAATTTCTTAAATATATTATATATAAAGTTACAAAACTCTTTATAACAGCATGTTTTTGTGAACACATTGAATAGTGGTTTGTCATATATTACATTACAAAAATTTAAATGTCCGACCAAAATAAATCTTTTGTTAACAGAAAGTTTAACACTTTTCTCGAATTTCAAGCGAATAAACGTTTTACGTTAAAAAATGAAACATTTGTACGTAAAATGTGCACGTCTGTTCAAAGCTTTAGACATAGACATGAAGTGTCCGACCATTTTTGTAAAACAGAAATAACTACAGATGAGAAATAGTCATTGTTGAGAAGTAAGGTCTCTTTTGTATATAGTGAAAGAGACGATCGTGGGAATATGAATGTAAGTCAAGAAACTTATTGAGAATCAATCAATTATGTGAAAGCAAATGTGATGTAAGTCATTGTAGATTTTCGCAGAGAACTCGGCGTCTGCCCTATCAAGTGATTTATTGCTGTATGTTCATCGTGTCAGCTCTGGGTATTCTCTGTGGCTTGAAGACTTCATCAAATATCCTAGAATTAAATCTCAGGGTACCGTTTACTTCTGGTACAGTAACCAGGCTTGCATAACGATAGAAAAGGAAGGAAAATTGTTATGCAATCGCGACGTATCGGAGGCCATTTCATAATTTCTATTATTAGGTCTATGCATGTTTCTCAAAATAAACATGAATGGGATAATGTATAAATTTCTTCATATCTTGTAACCATTGTGTTTCCCGGACGAGCTTCTGAAAAATCCCATAATTCTAACTTTTGCAAGATAAGAAAGAAGAGTTATGGTAATAGTAGAGAGAAGCTACGAAGTTTAATTCTTCGTTTAACGTTACTGTTGAAATAAGTTGGCCTATAGGCCTACCGGGTTTTCATCTTCCCAGTCTAAATAACTATTTCAATTAAATGTAATTTAAACAAAAAGGAAACATTAATCTTGAGGTGGAAGTTTAAAACCAGTGTTAATTGCAAATTAGGTTTCACCATCTTACCCACACCTCATTTGAAATTTCAAATGGCACCCCTTTATTACAATTTTTAAATATGAAAGAGTATTCAATTGTTTATACATCTCATTCGTTTGTTCTCCCATCTTTTGTTTTCTATCGGCGCCTGGACACATGAATTGTTGTTATTGTCGGTTGTAGGATGAAAACACAGTTTATTTCAGGTAATTTCCTAATTTTAACTACTCGTAATTAAGTTAAATTTACTATATTTATTTATTTATTTATTTATGACATCAGCTCAAAAGGATTTGAGTGACCACAAGGGTCCTGAATACAATAAACATATACATATATATTTCATGTACATAGAGAAAGAATTCAGCATTTGGGGCAAGATAATAGTACCATCAGTTGGTCTTCAGGTTGTCATTACTTATAAATAAATTTAATAGTAGTAGTCGTGGTGGTGGTGGTGGTGGTGGTGGTGGTGGTAGTATGTTTTTCTGAACATAAAGTTTGTTTACTTTTGTTGCAAAAGCACTTTTTGAAGCATGCTGAAGTAGAAATATAATTTGGGTTATCATTATCTTGCTCCATGGGGTTGAATTTTAGCATCATGTGAGAATAACGACATCTGTATGTCCCCTCATTATTGTTTGAAGGTTTGAAACAATACTAAATATGTGCAAAAATATTAATCTTAATTTTGTAATATGTATTTAATATAATTTCATCTAGTTAGTTGTCTTTGAAGTTTTTACAGAATTGTAATTATGGACTTCAGCACAGAAAAAGAATGACCTTCAATTCTGTTGATGATGCTGGCGGAAAATTAACGGAAGCAGTAAAAAACAATATTTGTAATAAAGAACACACATTGTTACAGTTACCCATAATTGTACACTGTAATTTAAGATTGTAAGAAAGAAACCATTAATTCCATAATGCTAAAATAAAGTTCAGAATTGAAAAAAAATTGTTAAGATCTTGCTTTGTGATCGTTCACATCGACTGTTTCCAAGTTGATGTCGCAAAATAGCGCTCTGAACCAAAACTATTTAGCCTTGCATTGTAAAAGAAAATAATAGCCTGTTAAATTCGTAATTGTTCAGCTTTATGTTTCTTGTCAATTAAGGACTGTTTAAAGTGGTGCGGCAATTTGAACACGTAAACATGTATTGGCTCTATTGCGCTGAAAGAATTTCTTTGCGATTTCATCGATGTCCATGAAGTAGTTCTCATACTCCTAGATTATGTAGATGATCTGTTCCTACGGTGACTCCGTGGTCTAGACCAGCGGTCATCAGCACACTGCAGTCGCCCTGGATAGCGCTGATCTTCTATGCTCGAGGTTGCGGGTTCGATCCCGGTCCAGGTGATGGCGTTTAAGTGTGCTTAATTGCGACAGGCTTATGTCAGTAGATTTACTGGCATGTAAAAGAACTCCTGCGGGACAAAATTTCGGCACACCGGCGACGCTGATATAACCTCGGCAGTTGCGAGCGTCGTTAAAGAAACCATAATTAAAAATTAATTAACGTAGAAATTAAATTAAGCACAGTGCACCCTCGGGCTAGCGCTCTTACCCGCGGATAAGACATTGCACTAGCATGCATCCCTGGCTGCTGGCGGGTATGCTTTCTATCTCTCCCTTCTGCACGACGGTGCATATTGCAATACATTCCTTACCCCTTACCCATTTCAGCGAGTGCTGACGACCACTGACTGGTTTAGACCATCATATCACGCAGGTGGCTCGGGTAAAATGCGTAATGAAACTTACAGTGGACAAAATGGTAGCTGGGTTTTTATTGACAATCTCCCGTTTCCCAACGTTAGGCATCAACAGTATTCCACACTATCTCTATTCCATTATCTTTCTACAGCATTCCCCAATCGCTGGCTGGCGACGCGTGGATGGGGCTGGTCTAGCGACGAGATGGATTGCCTGCTTAAAATACTGGATACTCAACGAACATTAACATAGTCAGCTGGAGTGAGTTGGGAATGCGTCTAGTTTGGGGTTCACGAAAAGGAGTTCATCAGTTGGGCGCAAGAGAAAATTTTACCTGAACTGAATACATCAGTACAGCGCGGCAGGCAGTTTTGGGATGCATCAGTTGAGCGCTGTGTCAGTTTAACACGAGCCTCAGCAATTTCCCTTCCCATTTTGTAGAGACTTAGGACTGTCTGTACATTAACAAGTATGGTTCAAAATGCTACTCTCGTAAAAATGCTCGTACCGATAAATTGGTTCCCGTTCACGTAATAGTTTTCTGAGATGGACATAGCGCTAGGATTCGCCCTTTTCCTTCCTGATGCTGATGATATTAATTATGATGATGATGATGATAATAGAGAAACTCTTAGGACAGAGAAGAGATTTATATACACTTCACAAATAGTGAATTTAACTTTTCAGAGTTGTAGGAAAATTGTACGGTGCTACTTAAGGGAACGCACAGGTGAAATTACTAAATCTTACAGTTTTCATTTTTTTTCTCAAAGACCAAGGACACCAGAATAAAATTATGTGACACGTTTCCTTATGAAGATGAAATAAAAGGCAGGAATTTTTTTCAACGTGATTTTCTTTAATTTTCGACGTGTGGAACCATTTATATACCATTTATAATTAATATATAAATGGTTCCACACGTCGAAAATTAAAGAAAATCACGTTGAAAAAAATTCCTGCCATTTATTTTATCTTAATAAGGAAACGTGTCACATAATTTTATTCTAGTGTCCTTGGTCTTTAAGAAAAAAAATGAAAACTGTAAGATTTAGTAATTTCACCTATGCATTCCCTTAAACACTTGACATCAACATAGTTTTCTTTGGTTGGTTGCAAAAGCGTACCGGTATCACTTTTAATGAATATCGTAACTAGTGCAAGAAAGTAAATGCAGTATTCGCTGCTTAATTCGCCAATAATATCTTGAATTAAATACATATATGATGATATTCGAACTTAATTTATTTCCCCAATAATGATATGTTGCGGGTTGCATCTGTCCATTGCCACTATGGAGAAATGATACTTTACGCGTTGCATCGGTGCGCTCCCGCTAAGGAGCAAGATGCTCGTGGAGCATTACAGAAATGGTAACGACATTTTTCCCGAATAGGTGTCCACTTAAAAGTTCCATGTTAAAAAGAATTAGGACTTAAAAGTATTTATACGAATTTTTTTGGAAAAGAAATAACGTAACCCTATCAGTTACAGAAACACAGGAAGAAGGGCGCGTTATTTTTCTGCAAAAAGTTCATAAATATTATCTGTTGAACGTTGTGTGCAATTACTAACATCTTCAGGCAAAAACTTTCGGATTAAAAGTTCTATACGAATTAATCTGTAACGTATGTATGTTTAGTCAGCAGCCCAAAAAATTAGCGTAATTGTAGCCGTTGCGGAAATACAATAAAAGAAAAGACGGTATACACTTTGCCTTCCTGCAAAACACTCTCAGCATTTATGTTTACTTGTCATCACGAGTCACTTATAAGTCAAGTAGGATCATCCGAGATCGGCTTTTGCAAAGAGTTTAGATCCTATTCACTCGTCGTCGTGGGTCAGGCGGTAAGGGCCGTTAAGATCACGTTTAACTTGTTAGGATGCTACATTTTTATACTCGCGAACGAACGTCCACAAAGATTATTTATTGTCTTACAACTTTTCCTCGAAATCGTTCGACGTGACAAGTCATGTCCCTACTCAGAATTTTATTATAAACCATGAATATATTTTCATCGACCTCAAATACAGATTTCCTTAAATATCAAAGTAATATTACATGCGATTAAAATATTCTCAGAACTGTATCATGGAATATTTGCGAAAAAAATAGTACACTTGTTTAAACTATAAAATTTATAATTTATATCTAGTATATTTGTAGTATTACAATCATGGTTTTTGTTTGATAAGCTGATACGGAATATTAAAGTATATATATTTTTTGTCTGATATACGGAATATTCCATTTTATAATTTTATTTGTGTAATTTCCGTATACTGTTTGTTTATTCATGTTTCGGCCAATGGGAAGAGATAGTAGTCTGTTCATATTGGAACCAGTGAAACGTATCGTTACACGACAGTAGAAAAACGCAAGCGCGGTTACAACAAGTTACTTGAAGAATAGGCTAATTATTATTCTTCGCTTACGAGTTCAAACTAAGTTTCATGTTGGGATTAGTTGAAGTGTAAACTAATTGTTATCACGTGTCGTCCTTGGGAGTCTGTCTCTAAATATTGATAGGAATTATGAAAATAAAATTTGTGTCGCTAGCAGGACGTGGTAAACTCATGCATACACACTAAGCTAAAATCGTTCAAAATGTATAGAAATATTTTACGCAGGGAGGATCACAAAATTCCATGACCAAATTAAAAAACCATAGCAAAACCGAACAGGTGTTCTTATCGCAGTTATGATTTTTGCAAGTCTGTTTTGGTATTGTTCCCCTCCCTCCTTAAAATATTTCTATACATTTTTAATAATTTTAGATGATTTGTCATCATCACTATCAATGTTTCAAGACACAATCTCCCAAGGACGCCACATGATAACAACTGGTTCACATTTTAACTAATCCCAGCACAAAACTTAGTTTTAACTCGTAAGCGAACAATGCTAACTAGCTTCTTCTTCAAGTAATGTGTTACAATCACAGTCTAGTATATACAGTCACGAAGCTCAATACGTAGTAAATATGCATCCATAGATAGTTGCTGACCACTAGGATCGCTAATATCGCCTCATTACAGACAATGCGAAATAGTACCGGCATAGTGTATTGTTCCTAGCACCCTCACAACTCAAGCTTCGTGACTGTATATATAATACTAGCCTGTGTTACTACAGTGTTTGCCTTCTTCTATTGCCGTGTACTGACACGCTTCACCGACTTCAACCTGTACGTACAGATGCTACTCCTTCTCACTAGCTGAAACATCAATGGACGAACTGTATCTTGTAACTGAAATAATAAAAAAAAAAACTATGAATAAATATACAGGTTGAATCGTAATTAATGTCATTAATTTCATGAGGTTATTCTTTGAGACATTTCAAACTTAAAAGTTTAATACAATTTTGCTCGTTTTTGCTTCCTTTTCGAAATAAAATAGTTTTATATGAAACATTTCATAGCGTATTTTAGGAAAGCCATTGCTTTAATTTCCAGTATGTTCAGTCAATTTAAGAGAGCAGTGTATTATAATAATAAATTATTGAAAAAAAAAGTGCTTTAAATGTGCTAAAATTTCATACAAAGAAATGTAACTTTTCCTTCGGAATTTGTATGATAATAACTTTCTTGTGTTAAATATTATTAACGTACCTTGTTAACATGTTTCGACCTATTTTTCGGTCATCTTCGGAACTGGTCGTTGTTGGTCTTGGCGCCTCTTGTTTCCTGTGTGGGTGCGTTTTGTAGTGTAGAGTCAAAGAGTGTACAGTATGTATTATCATACAAATTCCGAAGTGATACAGTGTTAAAAGTTGTGTAATCAAGATGTGTAACTTTTCCTTCTTCAAAGAAATTTTTCAGTGTTACATTTGTTCGGATCATATTTCTGCAGCGTAGGAAACCTAGAAATTGGTTTTGTATAACATCATATTCTTTTTCTTTATACGTCGTAGGCCTACATCGAGAAAGTAGACAAGGTTATGCTTATCTAGTGGTTACCATGTTTGTCATATTCGAAGTTTTCAGATTCAAACGCTAATGAGGGCGGAGAGTCGCAAGCTATAGGTATACTGCAAGAATTTTTTACTGATATGAAACATAAAAAGAAT
This sequence comes from Periplaneta americana, assembly GCF_040183065.1. NCBI lineage: Eukaryota > Metazoa > Arthropoda > Insecta > Blattodea > Blattidae > Periplaneta > Periplaneta americana. The sequence goes on from NC_091129.1 coordinate 111,912,497, forward strand.
AGAACGTGCGGTGATGACGTTTTCGGGAAAGCAATTCCATGGAAACCCACTATGTAGGCAACAGGCATCGAAGCCCAGTTGAGCAATGGCATACATACAGGCACCGCTTCCCTTCACGTCATGCTACTGCACACCACTGATAGAATAATTAAAAAAAAATTGTTTCATAAATAGTTCATTTTAATCTGAATATTTACATGTCATAAAGAATCTGGAAACAATTGTCTCAAGTTATGACTGCAAAGACAAATTCACCAACCAAATCACGTCTATTTAACTATTAGTAATCACTTTCACACATCATCCTATCATTGGGATTGATGAATTTCACAGCAAAGGGGTGAGATTTGAGGAAGGTCTTAACTCAGCATACTTGATATTCTATCAACCAGTTAATCACATTCCTACGTTATCTAAGTATCGACTCTTAATAGCTCCTGGAGGTCATTAAAGAAAAATATATCTTTATTACCATTGCGGTATGTGAAATTTTATAGTGGTTCTAACTTAGGACCATGTAACATTGCATTCATGAAATTGACTTGCGCAAGACTACAGTGCTATCTAATTTAGAATATAATTTAATGAAATATGTAATGGCTTCAACCCAGATTTACGATATGTGAGAAATATACTGGGCAACCCAAAAGTTTTTTTTTTCTTTCCATTGGAAACCTGTGGACTCCAAAGTAAATCCTCAATAAATAAAAGCCCGTAAAGTATGGACCTACATTCTGCATTATACCCCCTGCCACCACGTTTGAATAGAGAGATTTACATTACAACAACCTTTTGCAAAAAGTTGTTCCAGAGCTGTTACAAAAAGGTGCCAGTTAAAATCGTGCGTCAACACATGTGTGATGCAACAGGACGAAGCACCAGCACACTTTATTCTTGATGTACGAGACTTTCTATAAATCTCGCATATCCTGGACGTTAAATCGGAAGAGGAGGTGCGTGTTAATGGTTAGCCCGCTCTCCTGATTTTATGCCTCTTAGATTACTTCTTTGAGGGCATATCAAAAACCTCCTTCATGAGATACCGGTGTAAGACCCAAAAATACTTTCAGGCAGGATACTTGCAGCATCCGATGTGTATCGGGAGATGCCTGGGGTATTTGAGAGAGTGACAAAGTTTCCTTGCTTGGTATGTTGTCCTTCATGTGGTTCCTCACATTCACAGACTTATATTTAACTCAGGATTACTTCCTAAATTATGAGTTCCTATTGTAAAATTGCTATATTACAATTCTCTATGTAATCTCCTTCAATTTGAGCACAACCTTTTGAGTAACTGTATATATTCCATATGACATTTAAAACATTCTTCTATGGTCCACTATTATAAATGTAGTTTGTTATGTTCATAAATTCATGTTTTCTTGCCGTATGTAAGTGATTTAATGATTACCATGCTTCCATTGGACCTGATAGGCCTATTAGCGGATTAAAACCCATTTGGGGTGATGGAATTTTGAAGGAGATGAGAAAAGCTTTAGCATGTTTTCTTCAGAACAGAAATGAAACTAGAGGCTGTAAATGTAAGTCGAAAGAAGTTTCCCTTTTTCGGATAAATTGTGTTTCCGTTTCCGCCGAAAGAAAAAGGGAAAATATCAAACATTTTGCATAAGACTGAGAAATTTAGGTTTGGAAATTATGTGGTACAGCATTTATAACATTAACAAGATATTATACTTGACAAAATGAAACGATTAAATTATCTGTAAGTTTCAAATATTTAAACTTCAGCAATGAATATAATTTTGTACAACATACTCTATATTTGTAGATATGTGTTAGAGTGAACGTCACAAAAATGCGTATAGCTTAAGCATATGTCTAATGGCTATGGTAGGCTAAAACAGAAATCTATTCTTAAATTATGAGAACTTAAGTTACAAAGCATTCACCTGATGCCAACTCTTGCAGAAACTTTCTTGAGCGAGAAGCCTCCAAACGTTTGCAGATTATCTGGTGAAAGAGGGCACGTCAATATTCGGGATACTCCTCGCAGCGGAAGACCTGCACGAAGTCATGACATTGTGCAGCGCGTTAACAACATGGTTGTGGCTGACAAACGCGTAATAGTGAAAGAATTGTCACTCTAAGTTGGAATAGGAGAAGCAAGTGTATGCAGAATATTGAAACAGTTGGGGTTAAAAAAAAAGGTTTGTGCCAGGTGGGTTCCGAGGATGTTGACTGAAGCCCACAAACAAAACCGAAAAACAATGTGCAGCGAACGTTTGGACCAGTATGAATATGGTGGAGATGACTTTTTTGCAAGAATTGTGACAGGAGATGAAACATGGCTCCACCATTTTGGACCGGAGACAAAGAGGCAGGCAATGGAATGGCATCATGCAAATTCACCAAAGAAACAGAAATTGAAAACTGCGCCTTCGGCAGGAAAAGTTATGGCTGTGTTTTTCGATTCAGAAGGACTTTTGTTTGTGGGCATCATGCCACAGGGAACACCATTAATTCTGACGCGTATGTGGCAACTCTCAAGAAACTTCAAGCTAGACTGAGTTGTGTTCGACCACATCGGGAGAAGCAGAATGTTCTGCTATTGCAATCAACTCACGGCCACATGCCAGTCACAAGCTCACAGACCAGATCAGAAAACTCGGATGGACAAACTGAAACATCCGCCTTACAGTCCTGATCTAAAGGGTGCGGCAAAACATCCTCCCTAATTTAAAGTTTAAATAAAACACAGATGGATCAAAATAAGGAAACTTTATTAATATGAATGATATCTTAACAGTGGGAATTTTTCATTTTTTGAATAACGTGTCTCTCAAGTGGTATCCTTCACTATCAATGCATTGTTGAATGCGACTTCGGAAATTCTGCATCACTCTAACTAGCATTTCTTGAGGAATTAGACCAATTTCTTTCTCTATTGCATGTCTTAGGTCTGGCATAGTCCTCGGCCGATGTTTGAACAGTCAGCCTTAAGTTGTCCCCATAGAACAAAATCGCAGGGTGCAAGGTCTGATGATCATGCTGACCAGGGGACGACGCCACGTGAAGAAATTAAGCGTCTGGGAAACATCTGTCTCAGGACTTTGAGAGAAATCTGATGTGTGTGAGAGGTGGCTCCGTCCTGCTAAAACCATACGTGGTCAATCTGCAACGCATTGAGTCTTGGTGCCAAAAATTGTTGATCATAAAAGTGTACCGCTGAGAGTTTACTGTCACAGTAACACCATCCTCTTCAAAAAAGTAAGGACCAAGTGTCCCGACTCTTGCAACCGCGCATCATACAGTAACACGGTCGTTATGTAGAGGTTTTTCATGAAGTTCACGAAGGTTCTGTCCACTCCAATATCGGAAATTTTGATAATTCACGCATCCCGCTAAGTGAAAATGTGCTTCATCACTAAAAAGAACCACAACATCTTCAGCATCTGCATTACACATTTTCACTTATCGGGATGCATGAATCATCAAAATTTCCGATATTGGAGTGGACAGAACCCTCGTGAACTTCATGTCCTCCTTCGAAGGTGGCGTAAGGCAGTTGAAAGAGACGGGGATTATGGGGGAAAAGTGACAGTTTGTTCCTAAAGGATGTATCTATATTATGTGAAAATAGCAAAGCTGTAGGATAAAAATGTAATTTTAAAAAATGCATTACTTTTGGAGTGACCCTCGTATATTGAGATCTTGAGTATATATTTTTAGAGATTCCATCTCCAGCTCCATAGCCCTGAGCATAAGTATGCGTGAATATGTTTCATTGTCCATTTTAAAGACATCCATTTATGTACTGTACATATCTTATTGAAAAGAATCAAGGAGTCGTTTTCTTTTCATTTGTAAAAAATGCATGCTTCTTAATCACTTTTTTCACGCTGACTAAAGAGATATTAAGGAAGATCATGTCAAATTAGTTCCGTAGGGAATCTGTTTGTCGTTAAGGAAGTATGTGCTTCCATGCTCTCCGTGTCCTCATTGACTTGTATGTATTTTAGCAGACGTCATGGTCGTAACGGATTTCTTGGTATTATACATCTACCTGACGTACGAAACCCTATATCGCAAAGATCCTCATCTAAGTTTTGTTGAATATGTGTGCACTTTTTTGTTGCTACTTAACTTGTGGCTCTACAAAGCTTTTAGAGTTTTAAATTACTCTCGTGCTAATATGTTGTTGGTCACTACATTATACATTCTCCAGCGTGCCAGATGAACAGATACGGACTGTCGCCTGTCATATTGAAATCGTTTACAGTAGACGCATTTTAAGCAACGTGTCTAGGATGTTATGTGGTGTCAATACATCCCTGGGTTATGATTATGAGTTATATGCTATCGGTCTTTTTGCCCATAAGTTATCAAGGCCTGACATCTATAATATCGCAAAGCCATAAATTGTGAGAAATATATATGGGGTTCTTGAACTGTTTGCGGTGTCTCACGCTTATAAAACCCCTGGACTTTAACACCAGAACTACCATTTCAGCTTAGATATACAAAAGGATAGAAGAATCGATAGACCAAATCTAAACTCAATTAGACGCCTCATAAACTCACTGAGTCATTATCTAGAAATGAATTTTGTCATATTACCGATAGCTACTGCTCGAACACCTTTCATTCGGGAACGAGGTTCTTTTCATCATCAGGCGTAACAGCCTTCTATGGGCTATAGACTTTCTTTTACATGCTGTAAATCTATGTCACAGGCTTCTCAACTTTTTTTTTCTTAAAAAACACTCTAAAATTTTTCATTGTCCTCTACTGAGTTTGAATCCACTAATATCGGATCTTGTGACGAATATGGTGACGACCGATGATGGCTATAAACGGGGGATATAAAAATTTTAACGTGGGGTTGTCAATGACAAATAGGTTATAGTTTTCCTTCGTTCATCGATCCTGGAGAACACTTTAAGAAGGCGACTTGGAATAGCATTCCTTGAATTGTATGTCATATGCAGGGTTGAGAAGTTACGCGTAAAAATTATTTATATGACGCGTAAAATACCCGTAAAGTGCGTAATTTATTCGTAAATGTAAAACATATAATAGGCTAAATTCAGAACTTGCTATAATAAATTAAATAAACAAAGCGTTAAATTGTTATTGGAGTTCCAGGGCTATCAGTGTGCATTACTTAATTCATTCAAGTCTTCATTTCTTCTGTTCTTTGAAATGATAAGTCGAAACTACACGGTGTTTCCAATGTTACTTAGCTACTCGCCGTGCCGATACAGATCTCAGAGTTCTGAACTTCTTCATTGTGGTAAGGGATAGTGTCTTTGTGCATAACATTTTTTGCTCTTGTGAGAACTCTCTGTCATCTGTTAGTCTAGAAATTTTAAAAGGATGGAATGACATAATCAACTTCAGTTCACAGTATAGTTCAGCAAGAGTTTGTAATCAATAATTTGAAGTTAGTAATTAAAAATAAAAGTTGATATCGTACGCTGGAAGTCCTTTGCATAGTAAGTGTGGCGAACTTAGTTTTATTCCCACAAAATTTAAAGATAAAAACTGCGTATAATAAAGGCTACATTTTGTTGCTCGATAATGAAAAACACAGCAACATAACGTCTTCAAGCATATATAGGCCTATTAGAGTTATGTAAATTATTTATTTCCTTGAAAATAATTTATTGCGCCGCGTAGAAAACAGTGCAAAATGTATTGTTTCTATGCCACGTAAATTGCATGTAATTTACGTTAAATTTATATCTTGTAATTTATCAAGAAGGATGAGTTTGAGAAGCCAAACAAAATTTGAAAGTAGCTTTTACATATTCAGATTTATCATCTTGAATTACCGGTACATTCAAAGTCCTGCTCTTAACTGGAAAACACTTTTCAATGCGTTCTCATGAAAACCATCTTACTTCCGAGTGATAAAGAAGATTTTCATATAAGGAACCATGTCACCACTACGGCGGTGATATTTTGAAGTAATAGAAATGACGTTTACTTAATATTTATTGTCATTGATGCATAATATAACTTACTTCTGTTTTGATCGTTTTTGGGTGGTATCCACTGGTTTTGAGTGAAATTGGAGTTTTTTTTTCAGGGACTTATATTTTTCAAATGGAGATACAGTAAGTACCAGTATTATGGTAGTCGGCATCGCAAAGAAAAGTCCTACCCAAAAGTGGGTTACGCGTTCAAAAAATTTGAGAACCACTGTTGTAAGAAATGAGAAACACAGTGAGACGTCCGATATAAATAGCCTAACATACAGTATATGGAATATTTCGATGGTGATGGGGAAAGGGAGATGTCATAAAAATAAGTTTTGAGTTAAATTAAAATTGAACATCGGAGCCTTATTTTTTAGTAGGTTACTTTTCGACGCTTTATCAACATCTTAGGTTATTTAGCGTGTGAATGAGATGAAGGTGATAATGCCGGTGAAATGAGTCCGGGGTCCAGCACCGAAAGTTACCCAGCATTTGCGCATATTGGGTTGAGGGAAAATCCCGGAAAAAATCTCAACCAGGTAACTTGCCCCGACCTGGAATCGAACCCGAGCCACCTGGTTTCGCGGCCAGACGCGCTAACCGTTACTCCACAGGTGTGGACTCGGAGCCTTATTGGAAATAATTTTTTACACATATAAAACCCATCAAATGCTAGTATACTTTTGTTTTTTGTTCACCCACTTGTAGAATTTAACTTGTGTATTCTCCTGGGGAGCAAAACTCCACTTGCACAAAAACTGACTTAATTCTCTTTACGCGAACACCACCGATTTAATCTTGTAATGCGTAAGTATAAAACCAGTTGGAATGAGCAAATTTTAAAAGTGAAAAAGATCAAGATTGCTAATGTCTTTAATTTCAAATCATTACATATCCCTAATAATGATAAAAACAGAACGTCCAACGGAACATTGGAATGCCTCAGTAAGCAATTCACGTGTTTTAACCGTTCATGATGACGATGATGATGATGATGATGATGGCATCACACCATGAGTCGTTCTCGATGGTTACGATACTATCCTTTGGATTCGAGGTTCATGGATTTAAACCCAGACGAAGGCGATGGATTTGAATGGGTGATACAATACTTAGCATGACTTATTTTAGGAGAAAAGTAAAGCTATGAGTTCCGTGTCGTAGATTTATGGCAAGTAAAATAACCCTGCAATGGTAGATGCCTCAAAGCAGAATGTGTTCATTTAAATTTCGACGCGAAATATTCTCTGCAGATAAAAGCGCCGTTAAATAAACTCTACTACTACTTCGACGATGCTATACATATTTATTCTAATTTGAAGATGATTAATGCTCTTTTATTGAAACTCTAAACAGGGGGGATTAGCGGAAGACTGAGACGCTTCTTAGGGAGGTCACCCCCCGGGATGGGAACTGGAAAGAGTCACATCACACTGTGACCTCTCGCTTAGCCTATCTCTCGCCATCTCGACGTCACTCTGACGTCAGTACATGTCATCAACTTGCAAAACAAAAGAATCACGGGCCTTGAACGGCAATCATTCTTATATCTATTTTTACCGAGACGAATGCTGTGCCGACCCGGTCACCAATGTCGTACATGAAAAAGTTTGTGCATCATGTTCAGATTGCCCATAAATTGTCTCTTATGATTTAAACGTGCGTAATTGTGGTATAATGGCTGCAGCTGTTAGCACTCTCTTTTTCACGATAATCAACGAACGTCATCCTAACAAACTGAAACATTAATAAGGACCATGGACCTAACTATGGCTTCGTTTGAGAGAAAAGTGTCGTATTTTTTATATCAATTAGCATCAAATGAAATTAGTATTTATCAGTTTTCTAATGTTTATGGAAAATAGAGAACGTGGACCAGTTTAAACAAATATTGATTTAAGTATATGTACAATAGTGGCAAAAAACCGGACCGACCCTTGTTTCAGAGCCTTGTTCACTCCAGAGCACGATAGACTGGTAACTAAGACTTCCGTGGTTCGAATCCTGCCTGGGAAGGAAACTTTTTTTTTGTTCCTTATTCAAATTTATTCCCAATACTTTTCCATTGCTGGTAAAAAAAATGCATGTTTTGGGAATAATAAGTTAATTAAGTAGTAAAATATCGCTGCAATCGAAAAGTATTTGAAATAAATTTGAATAAGGAACAACAGGATTCGAACCACAAAAGTCTTAGTCTGAAATCAATTATAATGATCGGTTCGGTTTTTTGCCCCTACTGTACTTATCGAGTGGGACATGGAGAGTTCCTATGGACTTCAACCCAAAAAGGCTTTTTGTGCACTCGTGATGGAATGAGTTGCGTGCCGACATTGTTGCCCAGCTATGCGCCCCATCACCGTCTCCCACGCTACGCATTCTCCTCCAGTCTTGAAATTCGTATACCGTACCTCTGGTGATTGTGTGCTGTACCTCATATTATATAGCTACTTTATGTGGTACACATAAAATATTACATGTTAGTTTCTCTTAAATGGATTAATAACATAATGCTGATTTTTTTCAAATCTCATTACGGAAGATTACGTCATGTACGGCATTCCGTTGGCCCTCACTCATTGGGTACGGGGGGGGGGCAGCTGTGGCATTTTGAACGGAATGATGGAATATTTATTTCATCAATACTAGCTACAAATTTTAATTCCGTATGTGTACATGTTTCACTTCATTATATTTCATGGTATCAGAGGTATTACGGTTTGAAAATGGTAGGAATTTTTTGTCCTTCCAGAACCTGCTTAAAGCTGTATCAAAACGGGTATACTTGTATGAGAAATTTATGGTAAATTGGTGCGGGAAGTTGCACTGTCTTGACCTTGTAGCTAGCATGATTTCACATCATTGGATTAGTTCTTGACGTTCCTTATCTGTCACCCGTTATCAACAATAATCTGAAGTCCCGTAGCACTGAAGTGATCATGACTGTTCATCTTACAAGACAAGAGACTGAATAATTATCGGTTATTTGTATAGAGGTTCTCCATGCTGTCAAAGAGTGCACACATCGAGATGTAATTAGCTACATAAGCTATAAAATTAAAACTTTTTCTACAAGTCATAGCAAAGCATATTATTGACTAGCTAGATGCTAGAGGTATAGAGGTGCTAACGGTCAGTATGTGGAGCATCTCTAAGCACTTCAGCCCAAAGAGGCTTTTTTGTGCTTCCTAGATGGAATAAGTTCCGCAACGTTTGTGCTAGTGCTGCTCATCGGAGTGACTACTACCGCGGAGAAATCGGAGATTACGAATAAAGCTCTCCACCGGTGATCTCCGATACTATCGTAGGTGGAACGGGGAACAAAGGAGGGATGCGGTGATTCGGAGCGAAGTGAAGTTGGAGGACGTAGAGCTCAAGGACGACCGGCGCGTACGGACTGAGGGTAGTTGTGAGAGGAATTAAATGACACCAAATCGTATATCCGTCGCATGGAAACTCTTAAATTTAGTTGAAGATAATAATAAAGTCGCACGCTGTGAACTTTGTGGGCGAATTTACTCTAAGGGTGGAGGTACTTCGAATTTGTAAGACCATTTGAAGCGATCGCACAATCGCGAACTTGAAGAAAGTAAGTAAGTAAATTTAACTGTTCAAAACACTTTTGAACTCTTTTAAAATGCGTGTTTACTTTGATTATATATATATACATATATATATATATATAAGTTCTAATAAATAATTTCGTGGTTTTGTGTGCAGACAGAGTAACATTGCGAATGAAAAACTGAAAAGCAGAAGAATTTCAGCAAAAAGGACCCTCTAAGATTGATCCAGCATATTGTTACGAGATTAAACTCCAAACTTCAGTAATGAGCCGCTTACTTGAAATGAAATATGAGTTGGTGATTGTGTTGCCAGAAATGCCAAACGCTCCTATGACGCTAACAGGTCCGTATTTGGAAATCTCTATGGCGTGGACCAGGTTAGATAGATTCTCTGAGTAGGTCTAAATTTTAAAATGTAGGTATGTAAGTGTTTAGGCTAACATTAAGAGCCGCGGTTGTGGTACTCGTGCTTGCTGTCAAACATAAATTATTACTATTCAGATACACATTGACGGTTAATTAGTGAGATCATCGTTTTCGTAGTTTTAAAATTATGGAAAACATTCGATACGATTTTTTAAACTGCTTTAGTGTTATTGTTCCAAAGGTCTAGAAAAAAAGTCTTGAAATTTCTATAAAACGTAACTTTCGAGGCAATAAAAATCATACATAACTTATATGGAATATTTAAAAGGCAACTTGAGTTATTGGATTAAAATATTGAGTTTCATTCTTAAACTAAAGAAACGTGTGGTAATAACATAATTACAATTATCCTTAAGTTGATATCCGCTTATATTTTTTATTACAGAGGAAGAGTGACGCGTTTTAGACGAGGCAGTTCAAATACTGACACCCTTTAACACAGTGATCACAATTTTGTCTGGTGAAGAATCTTAATAAATTATTTTGGACAGTAAACTTTAACCCATTGATACCACACGTTTCTTTTGTTCCATTCTGAAGCTCCGTTAATATATTTTACGTTAATCTAAACCGATTAGAATAATAATTGACAAAAATTGTTTGTGAATAAACGAGTCTTTCCAGGAAAATTATATATGTTTACATTAGCTACTGAAAAGCTTTAGTTTTCAGTTAATTTTAATGTTATTAATTTGATCAATGACATAAAACTAACATGCCTTTCCACATACACTATGAATTTCAAAACTAGAAAAAAAATCTGTCGGCTAACATAGTACATAGGTATTTCAAGCAAAACAAGAAAAAAAGAAGAGCCGAAGAAAGAGAGAGAGAGAGAGGTAAATAAAAAAGAGAAAATAAACAATAAAAAATTACACACTTATTCTAAAAGATACGCGGACGTCAACGGACTCCAATCACTACCTGATCCGATTAAAGGAATGCTCAGCGAAAAGTGTATGTCTGCACCGCAGCACATATACAACCTGCGCGGCATCAATCGGAGGTAACCGGAGGTCTCCGATTGAAAGCGTGCAAACAACCGCTCCGGAGAAAAACCTAATCATAAGCAGCACTAGTTTGTGCTGCTCGGCAAAGCAGCCCTACCATTCGCCACACTGCGCATTCCATTTCAGTCTTCAGATCCGTATACCATACCTCTGATGATGATCTATCGTAAGCCTATCTTATATTAATCTTCATATCCCCGGCAGGCAGTTAAGAAACTGAGAGCCTTCGGTACCTCTTATAGAAATCTATGAATCGTCTAGAACCATCATTACCAATCTTTGAACAATGCACGGGCGGTCGATTCGGCGTTGCTGAAACACAAGAGATTCACTATTTTTCAAGACGAACATGATGAGAGGGGAATTGTGGAGAGTTGGTGGAATTACGAAAAAAAAAAAAAACGGGAGAATTCCGAGAAATACCCTCATAATCTTGGTTTTGTCCACCACAAATACAACTTCGCTGTCGTCAAGATTTTTAATTCCTGTTCGCAATCGTAAGGCAGCACTCTGCCAGCTGAGCTACCAAGGCGGCTGTGTGTCTAGCTACTCAACATTCCATTCTAAAACCCCGATTGCTCGCTCATACTCGTAGATATTGGATGGAAGCAAATTTTTTCCAGTAGCCTGTTTACTAGTGGATAGGCAGATCATACCAAAAAAACTTAATGTACCAGGGTTGTTAAAGCGCGTATTTTGGTGAAAATCTTTAAAAATATTGTTTGTGCTATCATAATACTTTCTGTTCGCTTCGATAATGTAAAAGTAACAGTAGTCGACAATAATTGCGTTTTCTCCAAGATTATCTTTCCTCGAGTCCTGAGAGTATAATATACTATACCATACTTCATACATGATTGATACAAGATGTATGTGCAGAGACCCGAAGTAGTCTATAGTATAATATACCTGCATTTGTGCCCTAACTGTAACCTGCAGAATTTTTTCAGCATTTCATCCTCATGTCAGTGACTTTTTTGTTTGTTTTGTTTTGTTTTGTTTGTTTGTTTGTTTTTTTTTTAAGTGTAGGATTATATTGCAGTCTAAAAATAAAACAACAAACATCTCAGGACTCGAAAGGATATATATATATAATATATATATATATAATATAGAGAGAGAGAGAAAGAGAAGTGCGGTTAAATTATATATATATATATATATATATATATATATTTTTTTTTTTTAATTGAAGATCTCCCCGGAATAAGGATGTAACCAACAAAATTGTAATTCATGTTTCAGAAGAAAGAAAAATATATCAGGAGCATATTTCACAACCATTTTACTAAACAAGAATACAAGTTCATTCAGCCATTGAACGCATTAATTTATTGTTATAAATAAATGCCTTAAATTACTTTCCCACCTACATCACATATTTCAAGAATCTGATGTTACATCCTTTTTCCGGGGAGGTCTTCCATTATGCTTTATGTGAATGGTAAGCTTTTGTTGTTTTTCCATACCTTTTATTCGGAACTTAATGTAGACATACCAGTTTTGCATATCTACAACCTAAATTTGGCATACAGGCTTGGAAACAATAACTCTATCAATTTGTTTTATCGTTGACAGATATGACAACTAAAGCAACTTTCAAGTTAAAAACTTGCTGTATTCAAGGTTAACTTCCATTTCACCCCAACTTAGTCACAGATAATGCATAGCACTTATGCATGCTGACTTGAGAAGTGAAGGCGATGATATCATAATCGGCAAATCAGCCAACGATCTTGTAACGTAATGACTCAATGTGGGCGATTCATTTCTGAAAACGTAACATGGACTGACAGTCTTTATCATTGAGGTGTGGGCTTGTAATAACAAGACCAGTGATCGTCTCACTCAAATGTTTCACCTTAGCAAGTAAAAAAGTTAATATTTTGCTGTATATAAAGCTGAGAGGAAACTTGCGTTTTGAAAGAAAAATTAAAATGAAGAAAAGGGGAAATTTTTTCAATAGGATTTAAGTCGGTTATCCCTTCGCTGACTATTTTATTTTATTTTAACGACGCTGTCCCTATTTCACTTTTATCTACGTAGCACGGGAGTAATCTGATAGCGAGATGTTATTTTGGTGAAATGAGTCCAAGGATTCTCCATAGGATTATCTGACATTCGACTTGCAGTTACGGAAATACTCGGAAAAATTCCAACCACATAATTAATCGAAGTAAACCAGCGAGAGTTCTGTTCCAACTTCATAAACCATTATAATATTCTTACATTTTGGCATTCTGAGTTTCATAAACATATTTCCACAACGGCGGATGGCCGTGTGGCATCCGCTACTATTCTATATAAAAAAAGAAACTGCCATCATGTCTTGTTTTTAGTTCAGAACATTATGATCCTTATAACTCTCTTCTTTTTACTTAATGTGTGGGTGCTAGTAACATCTTGTCACGAAGTAAGAATCTTTATTCGCTAACATATTCTACAGCAACAGATGTGTAGGTTTCATCGAGAAAAAGCTGAAAGCCACTTTCATTACATTCCGCAGTAGCAGCTAAGAAGGTGAATTAATTGATGTGATGTCTATCCTACCACTATCATTATGATCCACTGGGATTAGGTCATAAAGTTTTTACAGCTAAATTGTTTAGTGGGACTTTCCCTTGGCCATTTACTCCTTCTGTTATGAAGCTTTCAAGCAGATTGTTATCATCGGTCTAAAATTCATATGCTGGTAGGGTGACCATACGACCCGATTAATCGGAATTGTCCCGTCTTTGATCCTTGAAAACCTGTCCCGACTTTTTTTTTCATTAAATAGGCCTTTGTCCCGTTTTTTTTGCGTAAGTTTACAAGTTATACAATTTTTACAAATGTGCCGATAAATTTTACATATCTATAATACTTGCGTACTGTCGACATGGAAGATATTTCTCTGTGCTGTAGATTATATCTATTAATGATGCCAATTTTTAAGTTGGTACTAACTGTTTTGTTCATCGATAGAACGATAATATTCGAAATTTTTTTTTACCGTTTTTTGATCAGTTGCCAAGTTCACCTAGAGTTTTAATCAATTTAATGCAATTTAAAAGGCAATGTAAATTTATGGAATAGCTTGAAAAGAAATTTCCTTGTTTTAGAGCTACGGCAAATAACTATTCAGCTGAATATAGCTGCAATAAGTTTTATTCATATTTGCTTGCAAAACCAGAGATGCTGAATGCAATAGCAACTTCTGCTAAGTATGATTGGAGTAAAGAAAGTAAATAAACCCCTTTATAAGCCTAATTTCAGACTTGAGCTGAATATTAATGAATTTGAAATTACATTTCATTTCTTCTTATTGCTATAGCACCATTTTTAACAAGTATAGTTTGAAGTTCCTTCTTTTAGTGTTATTTACGTTTCATTTTGGTATGTGTATCCGCCTTATGATTAAATTTACTGGATTTTAGAAAAACATGGTGTCTCACTTTTTCCCTAAAAAGAGTGATTAAAGTCCCACTTTTATTCAGTCCACCATTGTGACTGACGGGTTAGCGAGTCTAACTCCGAACTCCCGGATTCGATTCCCGGTCAGGACGAGTTGCCTGGTTGAGGTTTTTTTCGGGGTTTTTCCCTCACTCCTATGGATGAATATCAGGTAACTTTATCAGACGATTGGAACCCTACTCTTCTTCGCCACTTCCTTTCCTCCCTCATCATCCCGTTCTAGAATGAGCACCCGAGGCGGACCTACTCGGGGGAGGAGTTTCGCTTCGAACCGACAGGGAGGCCTTGGGGGAATTTGCCGAAGCAGGAATGGTATATGGATTTCTGTCTTCTATAGGGACCGGTCGTTACGGGAGTCATTTGGTTAGGTCGGTGCGCGTAGGGGATCTGTGGCACGCAACTCATTCCATATCGTGGGTTAGCGTAATAGATCTCAACAGGTCGCAATGCTGGGCCATCCGTGCCCTCCTCAGTTAAATTCCATTCTATTCCACTCCATTCCCACTTTCACTCTTAGGAATTATGGTCATCCTAAATGCTGGAGAAACGTAGTTTGTTACGTATATCTTTCCAATTTCCTTCTGGTCCTTATGGATGTATCTTGTGACTTGTCATCGAAATGTCATCTCATGTATTCGTTTTACTTTATGTTTTTAGTTAAGAATCCAGTTTTCTGATGTAGGTGTCTTACTGGATAATACATGACTTCATAAAATGCTTGTTGTTCTCAGTGTGCGTTCCATAGGCCTACATACACAACTTGTTTAATTTATGTTGCCGAATGTGTAATTAAAGCCTTAGTACTTAAGACTGTTAGTTCGAGTCCTCATGGGAGTAGAAATTCTAGTGTGTGGGATCGGTGCCAACCCAGTATCGTGAGAAATTTGGGGAGCTATCGCGAGTTTCGTAAGCCAGCTATAACTGCTGGGGAGATCATCGCGCTGATCTTCGGACAGGTTAGGTGATCGTTCACCTCTGTTGAGACATGTGGGCGTGAGACCACCAATCGAATGGATGGTTTTGCCCTATATGGGCTGTGGCACCACACAATTTAGAGTATTAAATCTCGTGAACAGTTCATTATACGCTGAGGAAGAAAATGCTATTTAGAAAGCTTAAACGATGCCTAACAACATGCAAAAAAAAAAAAAAAAAAGTAGGGAAATCTTGTTTTAAAAAAATATTTCATAACATTTTGTCTTACAGCTTTACAATGTCATGATTAACTGCCGCACAAAAGCAAGAAAATTACCGAAAACGGAAAGAGATGACAAAGAAGGGTTCATATAGGCTGAACTCGCCAATGTTCTACTTGTCTGCGTAACGTTTTACGTAAAATTTACGAGTTAGTAGTAATTTGAGTTCCGGAGATAATTGAATGTTCATTAAATGTTATTTCTAACTTGTTTATTTATATTTTACGTCTAGGTGATTTTCAATTGAAAAATTAATCATACGACATTCATTACTAATTTTAATTTAGAGACTTTCGCCTTGACTAGTGATATAATCTACTCCCGTTAACAGTTGATACGTTTTCATGCACAACGCCTTATGTTCTGCTCACCCGAGTGCACCGAAGTTGTTGGTGCCGCCATTGCCATCGTATGAATAAAGTTTACTCATTCTGCGGTTAATATTCCGCTCGAGGAGATATTTTTGTAATAATAATAATAATAATAATAATAATAATAATGTTTCATTTTTGCTGGCAGAGTTAAGGCCATAAGGCCTTCTCTTCCACTCAACCAGCTTTAATCAGTACAATACTTATTTAAATTACGAATATTTACACTGCACTTAAAAGGTTCTCCAGCAATATTCTTCAGTTAAGTTAACGACTAGTAGACTATATATTTATTTAAATTTAGATAAACCTATAAGGTAAAGTAGTAACTTAATTTATGAGCTAATTTAATTCAATCAATTATAATTAATTTGAGGTTTGAGATAGCTAGTAAAATGATGAAAATTAATTTAATATAAGCTTACTAGAACTATGTTACAGGGAGAAAGAAAATATATATATATATATATATATATATATATATATATATATATATATATATATAAATCTAAAATATATTTCTATAATGAGAATATTAATGTAATTGCTATTAGAGGTTTAAAACACTCTTCATAAATACCTCCGCTTTAGTTTAAATAAAAAGTATAATTTGCCCCATAGAAAAGCTGTTCCTGACTTTTGAAGTTACCTCAGGCGGTGACTCGGTTGGTAGAGCTAAGTGAAAAGCACAGCACAGCATACAATTGTCGTTGAACTCAGCAAAGTGTAAGAAGCTCGTAGACACTCATCTTGGGTTAATTACAAAGATCTTCACCGACAAATGTCAGGTGGCTGGCGGAGAAAGTAACGAAACAAGAGATAGAGTTTTATCTAACGAAGAATAGGTGCGAATTTTCTTGCGTCACGTACGTAGAGGTGATCCTGACTTTCAAACTATAGAGAGGAAGTTGTCGATGTGTATCACAGTAAGTACAGAACAGTTTATCTTGGCTTGGCTTTTCGAGGATCGGACCTGGGACGGATCCTTGCACGTAGGCTTACACTGGCACATTGTTTGCCTTATACAGGTGTTCATTGACGGTCCTTTTAAGGGGTGAATCCTTAGCACAGTGTGAATGTAAATGTTCTCTACCATTTGGTTCCTTTGCGCTTAGATTTCCAGAAATAATTATTTTATATGGTAATTTTTATGTCATTATCTTTTAAACACATATCTTGGAAATACACATTTTATAAACGTATTTACACTGGGGTCCTCAGTTTCAACAAAATATTTTGCGTAATATTTCGGACACTTTTACGGTTTTAGAGCATTGTAATACAGTAAAAAACTTCGTTAATCCGGCCCCGATAAGCCGAACTTCGCTTAAGGGGTTAGGTACAGCTTACAGCAGTAAAATTTTTGTAAATATTCAACCTTTTTTTTTTCCTCCATTACTGTATCTTTTACAAGAATGAAAATTGGTATGTGTAAAACACTGTCCTGCTATATTTTTAAGATTTAAAAAGAATTATTTTTATATATTTTGTTCAAAATTCAAATTGATATCTTTACTGTGCGGTGATGAAGCGTTTCCCTCATAACTCATAAACTTGTTAACTTTTTCATGTTCTCTCTCTTTTATTTTATTGCTAACACTCGTGTTTAAAATATCATGCTCTTTCAACTACATTCCTTAATACATTTTTTTTTATTTTGTATTCGAAGGAAATATTGATATTTGACAATTTTTAAAATGAATTTATTTTTTATCAGACAATCTATCAAAGGTAGAGAAGTGATGTTTCATCATATTGTAGATATGACATGCATAAATACACACGAAAACTTTCATCACAGAATATTCGGTAGCTTTTCAGTTATGTGGGAAAAGCTTCATCACTGCACAGTGAACTGAGTTTTGAAAAAAAAAAATGTAAATAATTTTGTTTAATTGTAAAAATACTTTTTTCGCATAGCAGAAGACGGTGTTTTACACATACTAATTTTCATTATTATGAAAGATACAGTAATGGAGGAAAAAAATGTTAAACATTTCCAAAATTTTACTGTTGTAAGCTGTACCTAACCCCTCAATCCGGACAGACGAAAAAGAACGAGTTTGGAAAATTAAAGAACCTTCTTTTAAGACTTACTTTTATACATTTCATAGAACTGTGGAACTACAATTACACCTATAATGTATTTAGAACTATGACCTTTAAATAGTATACAATAATAAAGTGTTTTGATGCTATAAACGGAGTTTTAATGCACTTTCTACTGTTCATGTAGGTTATTTCAGTTAATCCGAACTTTCGTTAAACCGGTCAACTTATCCCCCAATTAGCCCGGATGAACGAGGTTTTATTGTACTTTAATTATCCATAAATCACCTTAAGTAACGAATGTTCGGCAGCGCGTTTAGCGAAATGTACTCGTGCTTCATTCTAAGGATTGAGTACCGCGGTGCGTAGTGTTTTTTTTTTTTCAAAGCGTAGAATGCAGTGTTTGTTTGCCTCTTTTTCCCTCACTGCTGCGGAGAAGATGTGGGTGTTTCCATGCGTTGGCAAATACAAATTCTACTGAATTTATTGCGATGTTGCAATTATTTCTAAAAACGAAGCCACTTTCCTACTAAATAAAAAGAAATATCGAAAAATGGCAAAGGAAAATTCTGTTTCTCTTATAAGGATTTACTCTGTAACGTTATTGTAATTGAACGCCTTCCACCCTAAGTTACATATGCGGTGGGCTTGCGTGGCATTCGTGAATAGATCTAACAGGTGGGTCATACTGCCTCAGCCATGATAGAGCCAGGTTCAGTCCTCATACGAGTATCTGAGAAGCACCAGTGCGCTGAAACCAAAGTCCTTCCTGGCACCAAAGCCTATTTTTAACTATTTAAAATGATAGATGAAATGAGAGAGGTGGAAAGTGTTCATAGAATGAAAGAGGAAAACGGAAGTACCTCGAGAAAAATCTTCTGCAATTTATGTTTTGTCCTCCACAAATTTCTTCTTCACCAGGCCAGGAATCGAACCCTGGATAGAATACCAGTACTCTAACGCATGATCAACAGGCACGGGTACGGTATATCTTACAGTGACTCAAGTTGTGATCAATAATAATAATAATCATAATCATAATCATCATCATCATCATCATCATCCTGACAAGTATTAGACCAAGTAACTTGTTACGGTCTTGTTTTCTGTCCATCTCCTTTGAGTTCTCCTAATGAACCTTTTTTCTTTCTGTCGATAATTTAAAATTGCCTTTGGAAACCTGTTGTTACTCATTCTGTTGACGTTATTTTTTTTTTCAGTTTTCTTGATATCGCCAAATGTATTCCCTCGCTGACTCAGCCTGAGTTCCTCCATCTTCTTCTAGTACAATTTAGTGTATCTCGCAGTTCTCATGAATCTCATCTCATATGCTGTAATTCTGCTAATATAATGAACTAATAATAATAATAATAATAATAATAATAATAATAATAATAAATTTTGTCCAATATTCTTTTGAGAAGATTAACTCCACATGTAGATGAAATTATTGGGGATCATCAATGTGGTTTTAGGCGTAATAGATCAACTATTGATCAGATATTTTGTATTCGACAGATAATGGAGAAAAAATGGGAGTATAAGGGTACAGTGCATCAGTTATTCATAGATTTAAAAAAGGCATATGACTCGGTTAAGAGAGAAGTTTTATATGATATTCTTATTGAATTTGGTATTCCCAAGAAACTAGTTCGATTAATTAAAATGTGTCTCAGTGAAACGTACAGCAGAGTTCGTATAGGTCAGTTTCTGTCAGATGCGTTTCCAATTCAATGTGAGCTAAAGCACGGAGATGCACTATCACCTTTACTGTTTAACTTTGCTCTAGAGAATGCCATTAGGAAAGTCCAGGATAACAGAGAGGGTTTGGAATTGAACGGGTTACATCAGCTGCTTGTCTATGCGGATGACGAGAATATGTTAGGAGAAAATCCACAAACGATTAGGGAAAACACGGGAATTTTACTGGAAGCAAGTAAAGAGATGATAGGTTTGGAAGTAAATCTCGAAAAGACAAAGTATATGATTATGTCTCGTGACGAGAATATTGTACGAAATGGAAATATAAAAATTGGAAATTTATCTTTTGAAGAGGTGGAGAAGTTCAAATATCTGGGAGCAACAGTAACAAATATAAATTATACTCGGGAGGAAATTAAACACAGAATAAATATGGGAAATGCGTGTTATTATTCGGTTGAAAAGCTTTTATCATCCAGTCTGCTGTCAAAAAATCTGAAAGTTAGAATTTATAAAACATTTATATTACCGGTTGTTCTGTATGGTTGTGAAACTTGGGCTCTCACTTTGAGAGAGGAACATAGGTTAAGGGTGTTTGAGAATAAGGTGCTTAGGAAAATATTTGGGGCTAAGAGGGATGAAGTTACAGGAGAATGGAGAAAGTTACACAACACAGAACTGCATGCATTGTATTCTTCACCTGACATAATTAGGAACATTAAATCCAGACGTTTGAGATGGGCAGGGCATGTAGCACGTATGGGTGAATCCAGAAATGCATATAGAGTGTTAGTT
Source organism: Periplaneta americana (assembly GCF_040183065.1). Taxonomy (NCBI): domain Eukaryota; kingdom Metazoa; phylum Arthropoda; class Insecta; order Blattodea; family Blattidae; genus Periplaneta; species Periplaneta americana. The sequence goes on from NC_091129.1 coordinate 111,933,003, forward strand.
GGGAGACCGGAGGGAAAAAGACCTTTAGGGAGGCCGAGAGGTAGATGGAAAGATAATATTAAAATGGATTTGAGGGAGGTGGGATATGATGATAGAGAATGGATTAATTTTGCTCAGGATAGGGACCAATGGCGGCAATGAACCTCCGGGTTCCTTAAAAGCCAGTAAGTAAGTAACTATGGCTAGTGTAAATTACTCTGTAGATCCAGGATTGCTCTATTTAGTCCTTTTAAATGTACCGTACGTCATCCGGAGAGAGGTGTATAATACAATTATGTTAATGATTTCGAAAAACTACCTCGGGACGAATTTCTACTAAGGTATAGGCACGAAAAGAGTTGTCAGCAAGATAGCAGACGAAATTCGTGACAGGTTAGAATACATAACGGAAATATGCCTCTCTCCCATGCTACAGGTATTAATGGCGTTTTTTTGTAGTTCTACAGTGAGAATGAGACGAAAATATGTAACATTTCCATCAATTGTATATTGTATATTTGTTTACTAATTCCACTTTTCTGTATTAGTAAAATTGGATCCTTTATTTCTCTTCACATCATCAGTTTCGCGGTTCATTTTCAGTAACAAATAAAAAGTTTTAATTGATAAAGAGATCATAATATTGAACGGGTTTACTCTATGTGAAACGGGTGAAAAGCGTTCAGGAAACCTTTGGTTCTGACATGGCCTCTCTGATTCATGCCATTCTCAATTTTCGAGAGAATTAACAAAATGTTAGCTAACACGCATCTGGAAATCGTTGCTGGAATCGAAATGCACGAAAGAATGTTAAAATTTTAGCATCTGTTAACAAACAATGTCTTCTTCTGCCAAATCAAGGATTGGGCCAAAGACCCGTTCCGAGTCTAAACTCTGTATTCTGTATTGAGCAGTCCATCTCATCTTCGGACGTCCTTGGTCGCGTGTTAGTGCATTTTTAATATCTGTTGATGAAACTGGCTTTAGACGTAGGAAATGACAAGGACAGTAAATTCTTTTACGTTGTAGACCAAAATTTGTGTGTATATGTGTGTGCGTGAATATGTTTAGGCATATATAAAGTTTTTATTCATATGAAGCGCAGATATTGCTCTTAGGACAGAATATTACTACTGAATACTTCTGAAGAATATTCTTGAAGATAGGCTTTTACTTTTTTTTTTTTTTTTTCCATATCTGTCTTGCAAAACGTTGGGCTAACCTGCCGTATTGTTTAGAATTAGACAGGCCTTCTCTTCAGCTTCTTTTGAGAGAACCCCTTGGAATTATGTCTGGTGTTTGCACTGTTTTCTCCCTTCGTTTCCTTTGGATTATGTGATACTGTTTCTTCATACTGATCTTTGAATTTTGTCTCGATGAGCCCTTCTACTGATTCCAGTAGTAGAGATTTAACCGGTTTTGGTTGCCAAATATTGTAAATCTGTCTCACTTGACTTGTTTGTACGAGCAAAGATAAGCTCAACTAATGGTGCAAGAGTGGCTAAAGAGAAGATATTTTTTCTCTCTTTCAGACTTACATATGCGGTAGTGCAGTAAAAAGTGTCCCTGTTCTCTTGTTACTGCTGCACTTCGTACACCTCTTGTCATTAATCACCTTGACTATAAAGACAAAGCTACTAGTTTTTAAGGCCGCTTTCACAAGTGTCTCAATGTGCAGCTCTCGAACTTCTCAATTTCCCACAGCTTATCTGCCTAAAGTTGAATTTTCTGCTGTACTGACACATAATGTAAGTACATGTCAAGCGCTTTACGCAACAGATAAATTGAGAGTTAGTTTCTACACTCTACAGTTTCAAAGTTTAAATTTTCCGAGTACATCGAAAAACGGAGAATAACAATACTACACATGGCAGTAGCAATGAATCTACAAAAGGTCGAAAACTCAAGACATCTTACATCTTGCAAACAAAACAAAATTAAAAAGGCTCGTCTGAAAGATGTTTTTTACATTAATACTGCTGGTAAGCGAGTGGACTCCAGAAACACTGAACCAAATTGTTCTTGCGAAAACTTTGAATAAAATCGGAGCGAAGGAGAATTATTTCAAAGTTAGCCTATATGACGGAAGATTGAAAAATGAACAGGATACTTATTTTACAAATTCAAATTGAAATGGAGCCCATTAAAAGGCTCCGAAAGCGAACTGAAAGTAACAATCAACCGATAGCAAGTAATTTTGAATACCCATCATGTTATGAATTGGAATGCAGGTGTTAATGTTTTTTAACAAGCTGTTATGAGTTTACATATAAATTCGACCCTTGAAAACTCATCCCAGCTGGTGAGTCATCAAAAGGTGGCCGAGGTAAACATAAAGGGCCTCATTCCATAAAGAATTGCATGAAAATATGAGTACTTACACACATACCGAGTCTTTTCCTGTAAAAGAAGCACATAGTTTAGAATTACAAAAGTGAGTTTGAAGTTGCCAGGACATTAGACAGTCTATAATTTCATTTATTAAATGGAAATTACATTAATTATATTGATACGAGAACATTCCTCGTCTTGATTATTATATTTCAATTGGACAAAAAATTGAAATGAGTCAATGAACAGTAGGCCTACTAGTTCATATTATGTCATGCTTTATTTATCTTGTATTCTTGACTTAATATGGCTTACATAATATAGAAAATATCGGTAAATTAAGCTAAACATGAATATGTTTATTCTTCAAATGATGTAAAGCATAATGTTTCTTTTTCTGTTTTTTTTTTGTATTAGTTCAACATTAAAATGGATGAATGTACAATTCTAGCCTACCTCAGTTAATCTTTATTTTCCCTTGAACTGATCAATTAAAATATGAATCTAATTGCATCAGGGTATTAAGCTATGCACGAACTAAACATGTGAAGAGCAATTTACTAGAAATTCCTTACGTCTTTTGCATCATCAAGTATCTAAAGTTATTTCCCTCAGTATCTCAGAACAAGTACTTTTGACATGTACTGTTTATCCACTCACCGGTTCAATTGAAGTATATTTCCGCGACATCAGTAGATGAACGCGCTCGGTTTCTGCGTACAAGCTAGTGCTAACAGACGAAAAGTGTAAATTCGCGATCTTAGAATGACAAAGTTCTATCTGCCATTTCTATTATATGGAGAAAACTGCGTTTGAATATTCAAACCACCATGATTTTTTCCAGTTATAACGAAAACCATACAAATTTTCTGAATTATCTATAGACACAAACGTATGATGTTAGAACATCAATATCATTTCGATTATAATGCAAACTGAAAGCTTAAAAATGCAGTTGGAACTGTGTCTGCTCACGATAACGCAAAATCATAAGCTGACATGGTTCTATGTGCTCTTAGAACCTTGTCTTGTTATAGTTCACAAGTTTAATACATGATAATGACGTGTTTGCCATCATATACAATTGAAGTATGCAGACATTATTTGCAACTTTGACATATTATTACATTTTTACGTTAAATATGTCAATTTTTCACAGGAATAAAATAATTAAAGGGAGAAAACAGTTAAGAAAATGTCAGAAATTTCAACTTCTTACATTTATTACAAAAGGCATAAAACATACTGTTCGCATACCCTCTTGAGTCCTGAGAGTATAGTCATGTCAGTGATTTTTTTTGAAGTGTAGAATTATATTGAACGTTAAAAATGAAACAACAAATGTCTCAGGACTCAGGAGGTTATAAGATTTCGGAGAGACAAGGCATCACATCCCTTGCATCCCAAATAGAATTTGAAGAGCATTACTTGATTAAAACTGTATCTCGAGCTGAAAGAGATAGAGACCGAAAAAATAAATAATACCTTTATTAAGCTTTCATTTACAGAATGTGATTGCCTGTCCTAGGGCAGACATAAATTCATTCTTTTATAGGAATAAAACTAAATACATATAATTTGACAGCTATTTTGTAAACAATCAAACAAGTGAGGTATCTACAATCAGGAAGAGCAGTAAATGATATCGTCATTGCATTCAGGGTAATAATAGATCAAGTAATAGAAGAGAACAACTCTACGTAAACAAGAGTCTGTTACCGTCGTGACGATCACTTTTCGGTTTGTGAAGGTCTCTAAATTGTACTCCGCAACAAAGATACTCCTATACATGCTCTGCTTAGCTGTTACGGAACTTTTAGATTTACACTGATCACAGTACAAATAATAAATTTTTGATATATTTAAATGTGAACATATAATTTGACAGTTATTTTGTCAGCAACTTAAATGTTAAGGTTTTATTTGTAGAGGAACGACAGCTTAAAGAATAATAAGAACCAAAAAGTGAATGTCTTTCAGAAGCAGAAACTCTTGTGCTGCACTTGAATTTGCAAGTGTTCAAGCAGTCCTTCGTGTTATTTTCTTATCTGGCACATATTTTCCTCGTTTCCTGACATAAGTACGCCTTTCTTAGTGCCTTTCTTTCCGAACACTACTTAGCAGTTTATTAATCCGATCTGAATTGTATTCCAAACTCATTTCCATCACAGTATAATATCTCTTCACAATGAATAATAAGGTTAGGAATGCTATTAGCTTCAATAGTGGTTGTGCAGATGTGATTGAATGAAAAAATTGTAAACTATGTCTCTATTGGCCCTCTGGCAAATGTACAGCCAGCGTCTGTGTCCGCTCACTTGCAGTAAGGAAGTACTATGAAAGGGTGCATCTGCTTGGCGGGAAAACACATGGAGCAATACAAGGTTCTATCTGCTCTACATTTGTAGATAGAACCGTGTCTTGTTAACGTATGGATATAAGGTCTGCAGATAGTACTTTGCCACTTTCGTATTCCCATATTTTCTCACACATGACATTAAGGTACTTATTTTTTAATAGAACGCGTCAAATATAACCATGTAGTGTAAAAGCATGACTTTTATAAATTTTGTCAGATAGAACCTTGTCATTCTAAGGTCGCGAATTGTCTTTGATTTGGAAAAGTTACCGATTGTGTATGGCGGTGCAATTATGAAAATTATATGCGATTGAAATGGATTAATATTCACATAAACTTAGGGAATAAAATAATTATTTAGGTTTTCATCATTGCATACTTCATTCCGTTTCAGTATATCCCTAGACAGCTAGGGAAGTACGCTATTGTTAGGCAAATTCTAAGGGACAAGATATTTTATAAGAGCTTAACAATTAACTAATAAATAATAGTAGCTGTAACATATATTTACTAATTTTGAGCAAGATGTAATAAAAGGTCATTTTATATTATCTTTACTTACTTACTTACTTGCTTGCTTGCTTTTAAGGAACCCGGAGGTTCATTGCCGCCCTTACATAAGCTCGCCATTGGTCCCTATCCTGAGCAAGATTAATCCAGTCTCTACCATCATATCCCACCTTCCTCAAATACATTTTAATATTATCTTCCCATCTACGTCTCGGTCTCCCCAAAAGTTCTTTTCCCCTCCGGCCTCCCAACTAATACTCTATACGCATTTCTGGATTCGCCCATACATGCTACATGCCCTGCCCATCTCAAACATCTGGATTTAATATTCCTAATTATGTCAGATGAAGAATACAATGCGTGCAGTTGTGCGTTGTGTAACTTTCTCAATTCTCATGTAACTTCATCCCTCTTAGCCCCAAATATTTTCCTTATAACACCTTATTCTCAAACACCCTTAACCTATGTTCCTCTCTCAAAGTGAGAGTAAGTTTCACAGCCATAAAAACAACCGGTAATGTAACTGTTTTATAAATTCTAACTTCCAGATTTTTTGACAGCAGACTGGATGATAAAAGCTTCTCAACCTTCTATATGACCTTTAGAACCTAAAAATCGAAAATCTAGTGATGATAATGATGTTGACGCGTGATTATGGTGATTACACTAATGCTGATTGCAGGCTAATGGTGGTATGGTGATGACCTGTGATCAAGTCATTTGAGTCTCCTGTTACAACAAACACATTCACATCATAATCTGGAGCAAAATAAAAACTAGAGCTCCTCTTGCCGTTGTACTGTATACTCTTTTCTGCGGCTGGGCTGTTTGTATGTCATGTGCGAGGAGTTTCTCCAGACTCGCCTCGCCCCTGGCTGGACCAGGATGCTGCTGCCGCTGTGCCGCTTCTGTAGCCACTTTCCACTCAACATACAGTACGCCCGATATTCATGCACCGATGCGATGCGCTTGCTTTATTATATCTCGGTCTGCTGGGGCAGAATCAGAGAGGTAAAAGCGCTGAAGACTGACGAGAATATGATATGGAGGTGATGTATGGGGCTGGGAACCGTCACTGAAGAGCTACAAGCTTTGTATTCTGCACCGAATGTTTAAGACAGAGATGTTTGAAAACAAGGCGTTGACGAGAAGTAAACTGACAGTAGAATGGGTAGGATTACATAAAACTCCGTGGTTCTTAGAACTATGGCCGTTTGCAAACAAAGTGTTACTAAAAGTATTCTTTTATCCACGGCGATTTTACTCAGAAAATTTTAATTAGCGGTGTTACAGACGCGTTTGGTTTATTAATTTAATAAACTTCTAAAGAGTTGGCATTCGCCGGAGTAATTATTATTAGATACAACAATAATGTCATTAATATGTATTAAACATATTATCAATGTATCTTGCGATATAAATGTTGCTATCTATAGTCTAGACGATATATTATGTTAAATAAGCAGAACTCCTTAGTTCTTACAACTTGGGTTTTTTGGTATATTGAAAATATACAATATAACTTACTATTACAAAGATATTTTTATGCGTGTCGGTCTAACAGTTTGAAAAGAATCCCAAAATTGCCATGCTGTCTATGGGCACACTACAACTAATATAATAAAGTTCCTTACTCCGTTATCTCCTGGCTTAGTTGTCTCATGAATGGTGTCTTATTGGTTTCACTTATGAGGTTCTAACCAGCCTTCGAATTGCTGACTAAACATACAAACATGGTTGATTGGATGATTTACAATTAATACTTCTACATAATTATGACTACTAGACTAGGATGTTAGCAGAATTTAATAATGATTTGGCGTAAAAGAAGTCGGGGTAGACTGTATCGGTAACAGCTGCAAGTTTTATGTTTAAATAGCTACGTCATTGATAGAATTGCTGTTGAAGTGAATGTCAGCACTGACAATCAACATATCTTCTTTTCAGATACTCTGAATCTTCACTATGCTGGGTCTCTTGGGAGTAGCCATTTTGTATTTATAAGGTACATTGAGGGTGAACGTGTCGGTTGCTATAGCATCGTGATCCGTTATATGCTACCCATTGCTTATAATGCCCGCTCCCATTTGCGTTACATAGGCCTATGCCTCGGCATTGTGAATTTTTCTCTTCAATTAATTTACTCGGGAATTTTTCCAATTTAACTTGTTGATTTCTGATTGTAGCCTGGTTCGTTACGAATCGTTGATACCACTGCAAACGTTCATCGCTTTGCATTCTCGAGTTACACTGCCTCGGCTGCCGCGCGACCCTCCAATTCATACCACAGCGTCTCCCCCCTCACGCCTATTGCTGTGACTTCACTCTCTCCAACTTAAGGTCACGTTGTATGCATTGAACCGTCGTCTATCGATCGCCGTTTACTTCATTGGAATATTTTTGTAGTTTATAAATTATAGGCGTGACAAAACTGCCCTGAAAAATGTGTCTGTCGATTTTCTGGGATGGCACCCTAGTACTGGATCGAACTTATAGACGTATTCACGCTAAAAATCCGGAAAATTTGCTTTACTGACCACTCCTTCACCTTCCACTTTCCACATTTCTTTAGATGCCGATTTGGACTAATACCTTTTTTTTCCAAAAGAAATTCAGTGAGAAACTGAAGATAATATGCACTATATTCCGCAAATTATGCAATTGAATACTTTTAAAATGCCTTTAAGACCTAACAACAAAGCCATCGGCGTAGTCAGTCAGTAGCCTATCAATCCGGAGTTGCGCTCGGGCGCGGGTTCGATTCCTGCTTGATCTGATTACATGGTTGGGTTTTTTCCGAGGTTTTCCTCAACCGTAAAGCAAATGTCAGGTAATCTACGAAGAATCCCCGGCCTCATCTTGTCAAATATCATCTCACTATCACCAATTCCATCGACGCTAAATAACCTCGTAGTTGATGCAGCGTCGTTAAATAACCAAGTAAAAAAAGTACCAACAACAAATATAAACAAAACATCCGTTGTCTAGTAAATTAAAGATAGAATAAGGAGGAAAAATCTTTTCAAATGAAGTTATGCTAAAGATATTTATAATCAAAATCTATCGCTCTCGGCAGTTTCTGAATGCTTGTACCTTATTTTTAATGACAGACATGAATAAAATGCACAATGCGATAAGATTACCGGCAGGAGGAATGTGAGTCTGTATTATCATACTTCCTATTTCCCATTACTGCACATCCCGCACTCCGACCGAGAATCAACTGTCAATGTATTTCTACTATAGCTATATCACCATAACGAGTCATGAAAAAAGTTCGTCGTGCTGTAGTCAAGGATAACTCGTACCTAAATTAATATCTTCTACTTCTCGGGTTATAGGTCTCCCTTCTGATCTGTTCATACCTCAAGATATATATGAAAGAGGAAGCTTACAAAATCATTAGTTCGAAACCTCGCTTTACAAGGAGATATACTGTGCAGAATATGTTAAATAAAAAAGCTGCCATTAAGAACTAGGTATAAGACATGAAACCAGATTCCAAAAATTGCAATAAGACCTGCATTTTAGTAGCCTTTTTATTAGACTGTTGGAACAAAAATACTGTACACGGTTGTCTGTGATTCTAATCTTCTAAATTATAGATCAATTAATATAAAGGTCTTGTATTCGACTTCCGTTATCATAGTGAATTTCTAATATTAGCAGAGAGAATGAAAAATTTCTCACAAGTGTTCAAATTATAACATCATTTCAATAGCAGTTGCTGGTCTAGTTACGAGTAAATTGTGGCTTAAAGTTATCAATCTGCATCCACTCAGCTACCAGTAGGCTTACAGTGAAACATTTTACTCTGTATTTAAACGATGAAAGAGTAATGGAACGGAGAAAAATTCTCTCCGGCGCCGGGATTTGAACCCAGGTTTTCAGCTCTACGTGCTGATGCTTTATCCACTAAGCCACACCGGATACAACCCCGGCGCCGGACAGAATCGTCTCAGATTAAGCTCCAACTCTTGGATTCCCTCTAGTGGCCGCCCTCTGCACTACGTCATAGATGTCTTATTCCGTCGGATCCCGGCCAACTAGTCACTCATAACGAGTGCACCTTAGCACATGTGTGGACTTCGGTCCTACATTCATAGACATCTATGACGTAGTGCAGAGGGCGGCCACTAGAGGGAATCCAAGAGTTGGAGCTTAATCTGAGACGATTCTGTCCGGCGCCGGGGTTGTATCCGGTGTGGCTTAGTGGATAAAGCATCAGCACGTAGAGCTGAAAACCTGGGTTCAAATCCCGGCGCCGGAGAAAATTTTTCTCCGTTCCATTACTCTTTCATCGTATGATGACGCAGAATATCTGCATGGAAATATCATATGTACTTCGGTACATTAAAATAATATATATGATATGCGTAAATCACTTCGTGATTTAAGACGGCGCTTATTCCGTCGGATCCCGGCCAACTAGTCACTCATAACGAGTGCACCTTAGCACATGTGTGGACTTCGGTCCTACGTTCATAGATATCTATGACGTAGTGCAGAGGGCGGCCACTAGAGGGAATCCAAGAGTTGGAGCTTAATCTGAGACGATTCTGTCCGGCGCCGGGGTTGTATCCGGTGTGGCTTAGTGGATAAAGCATCAGCACGTAGAGCTGAAAACCTGGGTTCAAATCCCGGCGCAGGAGAGAATTTTTCTCCGTTCCATTACTCTTTCATCGTATGATGACGCAGAATATCTGCATGGAAATATCATATGTACTTCGGTACATTAAAATAATATATCTGTATTTAAAGCTTATTTTTGATGTCTTATTGGTATTCGTAATTATCGGGAGGGACAAGGAGCATTCCTAAGTATTTCAACCTTACTAGACTTTTTGTGCACCCGTTATGGAATGAGATGCGTGTCGATTATGCTGCCCAACTTCCGCCGCACCACAAATTCCTCTAGAACAGGAGTGGACGCGTTAGGAGTAGTAGGGAAGGTAAATGGAGAGAGGAAGTTGGAAATACAAGTTGATTCGACATGCAGATGCAACAATGACTCAAGTTACCTCAGAGAGTAGCGGATTTGCGAATTAGAATCTTTCATCGTGAAGGTCTTTTCTGATCGGCAGAATAGCGTAATTCATCTAATTTTATTTTTCAGAAAGGAATGCTTTTAATGATAATATGTTATGTAAAAATGTAATCGATTCATTAAGATCTAAAATCATGTCTTTAAATTTAAATGTTTAATTAATTGTAAAAACAAGAAATTAATACTCAGGCACAATGAAACATTGTGAACTGAAATGACAAAATAAAAGGAAGTAGTGCCTATCTCCATTAATAATATAAGGTTCTTAAAAATAAAACTTAGTAGTTTATTGTTGTTATAAGTAATTTTTCTTGAAGGCAATATTTTACTTTCAAGCATCCCTGGAGTGCTCTTCTAATTTCTTACGTCCTGTTTTCACATTTGTATGTTAAATAAATGTCCCGCGCCATTGCATCGTGGCCTAAGGCGTCATGCCTAGACTCATGTTAGAAATGAGCGCTGGTTCTAATCTTCATGGGAGCAAAAATCTCGGCCAGTGTATGGGACCGTTATCAACCCAGCATAGTGATGAATTTGAGGAGCTACAATAAGGTACCTAGCGAAATCCGGTACAATGAACCAGCTATAACGACTGGGGTGATTATCGTGTTAACCATATGATACCCGCTTACTGGTTGAATGATCGTTCACCTCTGCTGATGCATGTAAACATGAGGCTAGCAATCATCTGGTCGACCTTGGTCCTCTATGGGCTGTCGCGTCAAAGATTTTGTTAAATCTGAGTGAAAGTACAAAAAGAAATCCAAAAATATTTGGGGACGTTGCCTCAGAGCGGTCTACAGTTATATACAGTATTTCGATATGTGACGTGAATTACGGAAGTCCAATTGCAATCACCATGTTATTGACAGAAGGAGGCAACATGATACTATTCGGAACTGATAACCTCCGACCTGGTGCGTGACCACCGAGCGTAAACACATCCCACAGTGAGTCATGGTGCGTAACTGTCTGATAAATGATCATTAGACTACTTGGCCTCTATATTGAGATCGCGAAAGGTGAACAAATATGTCATCTTGTTGCAGACAGGATCTGAGCAGTTCCATCCCGACCGGAATAATGATGTTCTTTTAATTTCTGGTATGATACTAAGAAGATGGATTTTGACATTTCCACGAACCTATACAAAGAGAATGAGAGAAAGACAAGGAGAACGAAGAGGAGTAAGAGAACGAGAGGAATACGAGGAGAAGAAAGGAAATACAAGGAGAATAATTAGAAGAAAAGGAGAACAAGAAGAATACAAGGAGGACCAGGGGAAAACAAGAAGAACGAGAGGAGATAAGCAGTACGAGTTAAAGATAAGAACAAGGTAAATACAAGGAAACCAAGGGGAAGGTAAGAAGAATTAGGAAGATGCAAGTAGAATAAGGAAAATGCGAGTAGAACAAGGGAAATACAAGTAGAACAATGGAAATATAAGGAGAACAAGGGGAATGCAGAGAGAACAATGTGACTATAAAGAAGATAAATGGAGTACAAGCAGAACAATGGAAATACAAGAAGAACAAAGGGAATGCAGGGGGAATATAAGGAAAATAAGGGGAGTACAAGCAGAACAAGGGAAATACAAGGAGGGCATGAAAATACATGGAAAACAAGGGAAATACAAGAACATGAAAATATATGGAGAACAAGAAGATTGCAAGGATAAGAAGAGAAAAAGCAGAACAAGAAAATTTCAAGGATAAGAAGAGAAAAAGCAGAACAAGAGGTATACAGGAACTGCCGTTCATGCACATTGATCGGTTGCGACAGACAACTAACACTTTCGCGTAAAGTTATAGGCCTATAGCATAGTAAAGCTATGCATCTGTCGTTTTTTTTCTCTCAAAACTTATAATGGAGAAATAGAATGTGATGTCCATCATTACATGTAAAGATGTGCTGTGACGTAAATAAATATATACGTGTGTGTGTGTATGTATGTATGTATGTATGTATGTATGTATGTATGTATGTATGTGAACAGCCACGAAAAAACCACAGAGACGGCCAGACAATTCCTCAATAGTCACACGATACACAGACCAAACTCGGTTGAGAAATCGAGTCTCACCCTAGGCGTTTCCACGTGTTTTCCGGCACAGGATTATGACGCTCTCCGAAGAAAACAGTACATCTGGCTGGCTATTTCTTTTCAGTATCCTCAAAGCTAATATTGCAACCCTGTGCCTAGTAATTTGATTAAATGGGATGGTTTGAATGTGAAATGGAGTGAAATTTGTAAATTTGAAGAAAGCAAGAGAATTCCTAGAAAGACCCTTATCATCATGTTTTTCCCAATGCAGGTATAATGTCGGTCAACGTCGAGAATAGAATAATCAAATCCCAGATGTGTTTTAAGCTTTCATGGAGCCCTGGAAGGATACACAAAACTTTCCGACATTCGTCTTTCCACAGCGACTTTTAACTCTCACTTTGTTCTGTCTATATAAGCGATAACATTCAGTAGTTGAAGTATTGTGATGTCGAGTGTTTTTACGGAAGTATTTGTTGTTTGCGCCACCCATTCCCGCCCGAGACGTGATTTTCGTCATGCGGCTGAGTAGTACGTTATCCGTACGCTTGTATGACAAGCTCTGGACCTTGAACTGCGAGTCGATTTCACTTAAATTGCGTAATAGTAGGTACTTCCTTAATATCGAACTGTGCAGACTAGTAGGGACAGAATTGACAAAATAAATGCAATTGACACAAAACTTGGAAACAAAACAAAACTATATATAGCCTATATTAAAGTTCTTATAACCATGATCTCCAAATTCCGGCTAGCCCGAGCTGAAATTTATGGTGACTATTACACTCTTACTACGTCATACTACTTTTGACCAATAAAACGGTACGAAAGGACGTATTTCAACCAATCATGGCTGCTTATCGCACAATTTTATCGCGTCCCTAGCATTTGTTTAATTTTATCGCGTCCCTAGCATTTGTTTCTTTGTTTGCTAACATTTGAAACTGCGCTGGTCTGGACGTCAAAATATATATATATATATATATAATTACAAACCATTCCAGTCGATGCACAGCAGTTTCAAATATGACTCGCATTGGCATTCAAGAACAAGAATTAATAAAAATCACTGATCATACCTATGCATCTTCTGAAATCCGATTTACAAATAAATGAAGAGCACCATTCGGAAATCCTGAATAGGTTGAATACACCATGTAGGCCTAAATCAACGAGTTCCACTTCTATTACGCACACGTCCAATATAACATCAATTGAACCACCAACCACATTCAAATTTGAAAATTGTACATTTAATAATTATTCCTTTTAAAATTATTCATTCTGAAATCCTGAATAAGTTGCATACACCATGTAGGCCTAAATCAACGAGTTCCACTTCTATTACGCACACGTCCAATATAATATCAATTGAACCACCAACCACATTCAAATTTGAAAATTGTACATTCAATAATTATTCCTTTTAAAATTATTCATGTTAATTTTTTATGTCGTCGTCGTTAATTAAAACTTTTCTAAAACTTGTGTACAGTATATTAGTTAGGTTATGTTGTAGCTTCTGCTATATGATATTATGGATAGTCACGTATCAGAGATTGTTTAATATTAAGATTTATTGAAAATCATCTGTCAAGTGACGTTGATTACTGGGATTCGGATAATTGAAGTGGAATGCAACTGTCTTAATAAAAATGAAACTGAATCAACAAGGCCTTCTTGACTAGTAACCGTCTACAGAGTTGAATGAAGATTCCATAGTTGGCACAACTGCCATCTAGCGTAATGGTGCAATAATACATTTGAAGACAGGTTTATTTTCGTAAGTCAATATTTTATTGTATTGGAGTACTTTGTTACTTATAATCTTTATATACTTTCTTCTAATCGTGTAATAGTCAATTAAATCCCTCTCGAGTTTTGATTTTCTCTAGATAAATCAAAACTTCTAGTGAGATTACTGTTGATAAAAAAGTGTTTGCGCAGGCTTTCTTTGGGTACTACATTTCTTCTGTCATAATTGCATGAATTCTCTCCATTATTAACTATCATTGCCTCTGACGAAATTTCCGCCTAATTGTTATTACGAAGTTCCAGATACAGTGCAGCCTACATGTACTCATTTTTCTTATTTTTTTCTTGCTTACGATAAGAGAGACCGCTGTAGTTTCAAGAGATCTTGGGCGCAAAGAGCTAACATTAAGAATTGAAGAAACAGAATGAAACAAATTCTCACAAGACATTGGGCGCAAAGGACTAACGTCAAGGACTGAAGAAAAATATTTAAACAAATTCTCAAGAACTGAGGAAGTAGATTGAAATAAATTATGAAGAAATAGGTTGAAACAAAATTCTCAAGGGACATAGGACGCAGAAAATGACATTAAGGAGGGATTGAAGAAATAGATTGAAACATCCTCATCAAGAACTGAAGAAATAGATTGAAACAAATTCTCAAGAGAGATTGGACGCAGAATGTTAACGTCAATGACTGAAGAAACAGATTGAAACAAATTCTCAAGCTATATAGAGTATCAAGGACTGAAGAAATAGATGAAACAAATGGACATCTAGGATTGAAGAGATAGATGGAAACTAATTCTGAAGATATTTATTGAAACAAATTCTTAAAAGATATTGGGTAAAGTAACTGTTGGTTTTTTAACAACTTGTGAAAAAGCACCTCTTCAACCATCTTATGTAAATTACTATTTTGCACTAGTGTTAAAAGTATTTATCGCACGCTACTGTATAATAATTAATTCTTAACGCCCTTACCTGGCGTTAAAAGACGTGTTTTTAGGAATGGCTGTCTAAAAATGTCCCTTTTTCATTTGTGTAATGGAACTCAAAAGAAAGTACCCTCAGTTTGTTGGCACGTATTTTATTGATTCATGTTTGTTATTCTTTCTTAAAGTGTTTTGTTATTCTTTGCGTATTTCGCAGAACTGGAGTAAACAACGTGGCATTAACTAACTCAAGGTGTTGTTTGTTGTTGCAGGATCAAGGTGTCTTATAACGTCTTGCCCTCGAAGAACAGCAGCAAGAGTCGAGTGCACGACTATCACAATAATTGAGAGAGAGAGGCTGGACGTCAGAGACTAACGTTTTCATTTTGGAAGTTGTTTTGTTCAAATTTCCAGTGCGTCAAGCAACTGTCTCCACACTTGATTGTGTGAGTCTTGTTTTCTTCTTTCAATCTGTGCTGTACTATTGACGTCACTTCTTGGTGAACTGTCGCAGCTGTACAGGCCTTGAATACATGTGGCCGTGATGGTATTTTAGTTACAGATATATATTTCGTGCCTACACCACAGTGCGTTGGAAGCCGTTTGCTTCCTTTGATATCTCAAATTGCTTCTAATTTTAGCGCCATTTATCAAGATGCGTGGCGATTAGGACTGTAACATGCAGCAAGCAAAGTCGAACAAATTCAATAAACTCTATTAAATTATTGTATCAATGATCATAAACTTTATTTCTAAATTCCCAAGATCTCGCTTTGCCGTGGGATTTTGGCAACTCCTGTTATTTTCTATTAGAGCGTAAACCTGCTAACTACCAAAAAGGAAATTTTACAAGAGAAACAAAAATCTGATTTTAAATTAACTCTGAAACTTTAGGACCAAATTCAGAGTATAGGTGGTATTTGTTCCTGTACTTCGGATTTGGTCCTAGAGTTTCAGAGTTAATTTAAACTCAATTTTTTGTTTCTCTTGTAAAATTCCCTTTTTGGTAGTTAGGTTTATACTCTAAGCCGACGTTATTACGTTTGTTTGGTGCTATTTTGGGGCTTTTATAGCCTGTTCATAGAACAGTACTTTTCATATATCGTTCCTATTCATTTTTAATAATTTTCATTGTTGATATCGAAAATAAATTTGAGACTTTTTGGTTTTGCTTCTTTCTTTCTTCTTATTTTTTTCTTACTTGTATAATTTTTACTATTAAGCTTCCGGTAGATAAATGCTAGAGCGCGTTATTCAGCGATCTCGGATTCGATTCCCGGCATTGACTGAAATAATAGATCAGAGGATGATACTTTTTCTCATGGTTCTCAAGTTCCCAACAACGATAAAAATTTCTTTCCACAATTGCTTTCCTTTTCACCCTACCCTTTTTTTTTTTTCAATCCATGCAACAGGTAGACTAATATTTATATCATTTAATTTCATTAAAAAAATGTTAGGTCGTTCAAATGAAACCCGGTCATCGTTAATAGAAATAAAGAAATTAAACTTACTGCCTAATACTCGCCACAGTTAACACACCTCCACTGTGACACCAGGTAAAGGATAGCGACTTTATATAATCCTTGCGGCCAGGAGATAAACCAGTGTTTAACAGTATTTTGCACCACTTCGTCCTGTGTAGGCCTAAATGTGGTTCCCTTCAGACTTTTCTTCAAATCTTAAAAAAATATGGAAATTGCATGGAGATAAGAATGAGCTGCAGTGTTTCCCAGCGAAACCTTTCCATGTTGATCTGGCAGTGTGAGCTCGAGCATTGTCTTAGAGTAAAATCACTCTTCTTGTCGAAAGGCCTGGGCGTTTATTTTTCATATTTTGCTCTAAGGTGCCCAAAAATGTTTGTATAGTGCTGGGCATTGATCAATTGCCCAAGCTCCAGAAACAATGGACCTCGATAATAGAATAAATATAAGTTATTTCAGCGTCAGATGTAGGCTACTACTAGCTTCATCGAGAAGAACCTCAGAATTAATTTTATTGGTTACTGTAACAGTAGAAAATAATGTAGGCCTAAATTACTCCCGACAATA
The DNA here is from genome assembly GCF_040183065.1 of Periplaneta americana. Classification (NCBI taxonomy): domain Eukaryota; kingdom Metazoa; phylum Arthropoda; class Insecta; order Blattodea; family Blattidae; genus Periplaneta; species Periplaneta americana. The sequence continues at coordinate 111,950,014 of NC_091129.1, forward strand.
ATAATATCAATAATAATCACTGAACAACAAATTTTTACTTTTTATCTTGCTTCGAAATAAAAATAGGTGAATATTACTAATATATGTGCCCTAAATCTGAATTTAAAATCCAAATTGCCCCATCACGTACCATTTAACGGGGAAAATGAATTGAATTTTTTATGACAAAACTTATTTGTTTTTAATTTTTCACTGCTGTTGATAAAATTACAACACACTAGGGATTCAAAATTCCTCATAATAATTGAAAAATGTGTACCGGATACAAAAATGATGTTACATAGCTTAAAACACACAACAATGAAAATATTTCTTGCGTATAATGAGAAAAATCTCGGAATTTGAATTTAAATTTAAAATAATTTTCTGGATGACTTATTTTTATAACTAGACCCGGGACTGTATTTTACAAGGAACCAATAATAGTCTGCAACAATGCTGGATGATGATGATGTTCCTTTATATCGCCTTTCCATTTCAGATATTTCTTGAAGAAATCTTTCCCCATGCTCGTCGCTTACCGCTTCAAAGTTAGGAGGAAAGAAATCCAAATGGGAATATACAAAGTATATTTTGACAGACATATTATAATCCATTTTGTCACATGCACTTAACATGGTTTCCACAACAAGTTCTATGTAGTTCTCTGCCCTAGAATTTGCAAGGAAATTTGAGCAAATATTTTTGAAAGCGCATCATGCCATTCTTTCTGTAACGGAAGTTTTTTCCTCAAACAAAGAATCAGCCATAACTTTATGAATTTATGAACCGATGAAAATTTCCTCTTTTAATTTGCTTTCACTCAAACTGCTAAACTTTTCCTTTAAATACTGAAAACCACACCCTAGTTTGTTCATTGCATAGATCTCACTTTGAACTGTTATGAAATTTACTTAATAGAAGGGACCAATATCTATTTATTTATTAGAAGTACAAAATAACATGCCAACAACCATAAGAAACCGGAAATAAGTCATAAACTAAAATGCATTAGCTTTTTTTCGTTTAGCCCTATGCCCGCAACCCGCGCCAGATGTTTCCTGGGGGAGCATTTATCGAAAAATGAAATCATAGTATATCTTAAATATCCTACGTAATACGAAGAAAAGAGATGAATTTTCGAATTCAGCGTACACCAAACCATAAGACACACATTGTTTTAAGTCGGAGCAAAATTCTTGTTGTTCAATGTAATAATAAAAAAAAAGGTAAAGGTATCCCCGTAACATGCCATGAAGGCACTTGGGGGGGCATGGGGGTAGTGCCCCATGCTTTCCATGACCTCGACACTAGAATGAGATGGTGTGGTCGGCACCACGCTCTGACCACCTTCTATCCCCGGGAAAGACCCGGTACTCAATTTTATAGGAGGCTGAGTGAACCTTGGGGCCGTTCTGAAAGTTTGGCAACGAGAAAAAATCCTGTCACCACCTGGGATCGAACCCCGGACCTTATGTAATAATAATAATTATTATTATTCTTATATGAGACATATACTTTATCAAAATGTTCAGAGCTCTTCGTTAAGCCTGCCGTGTTACCAGGCGAAAACATTAATTATCATGTCATTTCAGATTCTTGCCAGCGTTGGTTACACCAACAGACGTAGCCACATTACTAAAGTCACCTGCCAACATTTGGCAAAACAGATTATCACTAAATTCCTACTATGTTATAAGGTGAATCCAATTCCAGCTCTTGAAAACATCACAGACGTACACTACTGGGATAAACAAGTTATGATTGACAGGTCTTAGATTAGACTCATTATTATCTTAGTAGACTAGTCGAAATAACATACAGTACACTGCAGATGGTATTCTTCCTCCTGTTGCCAACATGGGATAGAGTTGTGAAATATCAAGCACTGAAATACAATTTTACCACTAATAGAAGAAAGAAAAAAGTTACTTTAAACACAACTGTCAAAATTGCTTCTAACTCCATAAATCATGAACAAAAAACAACAACAAAGATTAGATTAAAGATTTTCTTCGGTATCTAAAGATTAAGTAGCTTCCTCGGATGTTTCCCCCTTTCTCCTTTGCATAGGTTTATAATGGAGTCATATAAATATGATAATCTAGATCAGTGATCGGCAAATATTACGTTATAAAAATGCAGCCCCAATACACAGCAGAGGGGGAGGATATCCAAACTGCTTAACTTAGAATGAACAAAGTGATGATGAAGGAGAGGGGGGTCATTCCATGCAAAAAAGTATGTTTTTGAACCATGATGTCTCAAAAGTTAAAAATATTGTAGTAGGTTATTTTGTATGCTCTGAATATGAATTTCAAGCAATACTATATATCTTTCATAGTTTGGCAGCAATCAGAATTTAAAATATTGGTTTAACAAAGAACACGCATTCATTCATTGAAGTTTTCTTACTATATAAAGGAAGATGGAAAAATGATTTCAATGCAATTCTAAAAAGGAGAGCCTTGTTTATAAATGCCCTTAACATGAAAAAAAAAATATATATATATATAATTTTTTTAATAGTTACCCACCGTAAAATAATTTAAAAAATATAGAACACAAAATGCAGTTCATTTTTACAGACGAAAATACATGTGTTTAATTCTTTAGGGTATATTGATTCCACTGTGAAAATTTCAGAATGTTGACTTAAATATCATGTCAGTTTTTAATAAAAATAACTCACCCGGAACAAAGGAGCTCAGCAGGTAGGCTCTCCCGTCGTACAGAATGTTGCGCGATCGAGGTCAGGGAGACGGACGTTTGAGATTACTCATCGTTACGAAGTCTCGCGAACGCTGCGACCGCCACACATAGCAAGCGATTTTCAACCATCAGAACAAAAATTAATAATTTTTTTAATTTAATTATTCACAGGTTTTTTTTTAGATAAAGTCATAAAACTTGGGAGATGGATTAGGAATAAGATTTTCTTCAATACGAATGAAATTCGGATGAATTTAATTTGTTGCATTCGAATATAAATATATTTCTTTTTTTTCAGTGAGGTGTTTGTATGAGCATGCCTTAATATTATTCTGATTAGTCTTTAAGTTATTAAAATATAGTTATTCAGGTTTACAATGGCGTCTGTTTAGTTTCGATGACACTTCATATAGGGTGTCTAGAATATTTTAAATGATGGATGACATGTAACTGCCACCCATTTTTCAGTCATCCGTATGACTAAAATATTAATGATATGGCGGTCATAGTTGACAATTTAATTTATTTTCATAATAACATTATTATATTAAAAGCCTAAAAAAAATTCATGACATCGCTGGCATATTCTTAAAATTTTGTATGGAATGACCCAGGGAGATCATGCTTTACTCATCCGCCCCGCTTGTGTATTAAGGGATTGACTTGCGAGTCAAGAAATGTCGACCACTGATCTAGATGTATCTACCCGTAAAATATGTTATCTTAATCAAATACCTTACTTTAATGAATAAAATCCGTGTTTAACAAAATTACACATAGTTTCTCACGATTTATGCATTTCACAAAAATATAATTACTTTATCGTGTTCTGAATGTATGATCATTCACAATTCATTTTATTGCACTGTATTTCAAGAGGCAAATTATATAGGCTAATTTACTACGCACCAAAATAAAAATATAAAGGTCATTTTCTGGATTTTGCATAAAAGGCATTCTTTACTCAGAAAAAAGTAAGAAAAATTACTTCATTTATAAACTGTACCGTTTAATTATATGTATTACGGACTGCTGAGAAGAATGGAGAGACTTGATAAGGAAGGCCAGGGTCCGTCATCTGTGTGTTTTGCGTCTTAAAAGAAAAAGGAGAAGAAGAAGATGAAGAAGAAGAAGAATTAAGTGCATTTCGTTAATTCCACCCAATTTCATATACAATTTGAGCTGATCTCCTGATCCGATACTTCGCTTGGGCATGGGTTCGAAACCCCGGTGAGCTGATTATCTAATTGATTATCTAATTGGGTTTCGTCCAAGGTTTTCTCAAACTTGAAAACGAAAGTCCGGTAACCCATGACGAATCCTCGGTGTCTTGTCGCCAAAATACCATTAGTTGATACGACGGTGTTAAATAGCATATTAAGATGTATTATCGTCGCAATCAAAAGGTTAACGTCGGCAATTCTTTGATACTCAAGCTTACACCGCGTGTTTCATAATCGCAGAGCCAATTATTATTATACACACAGAGCTTTCTGATTCAGTGGAGGGAGAGTTCGAGGCCAGCAATCATGTCTTATTTTCACCTTAGAAGCGAATTACGTATCGGGTGACTTGTAATAAACAAAACAATCAGCCAGTGTATTAGGAAGATATGCCAGTTTTGCTTGCTCTACAACAAATATTACCTCTTTGACTTGCCGGCGTTAACCATTTGATTAAGACGATAATAACAAAAATTGACAAATGTCTGTTTTGCATATTGAAATCATTGCTGATGTTATTTTTTTATATTTACGAAAATCGATTTTTAACAGTGATATACATTGAGAGGCAAAAAGAAACCGCTCGCTTAAAAAAAAAAAAGATAAAAACATATTTCAAGCAAAATTACTCCATTGAATGCTGTCCTATCGGAGAAAGTACATGCTGCATAACACTCTTCAGACACTCTGGAGAACCAGGACTCATCGGAGAACAGTACCTTGCTCCACTCTTCCATTGTCCATTCACGGGCCAATCGAAGACATGCGGCTCGATGGTTTGGGGTCAATGCTGGACTTGCAGATCGGCATGAGTTTAGGACTACTTCCGTCTCCGAACTATCTTCACGCTACTGTATGTTGATACACATACATTCTGAAGTCGATTTCTGATTTCCACCGACGTTGTATGACGATTGCCTAAAATTTATAGCACTATAAATCGACCATCACGGACTGTAGTTTTCCGTTTTTGGCGAAATCCAGGCTTCCTAGGTAACTTTGTGTTTCTCTTAATCTTTTTATTACATCTTTAACCTTTTAATATGGCGCACCTACGACAGCAGCGTAAACTGCTGCGATCGTCATTGGGGCAACAGCTCTTATAACGTCTGCTCTCAGCGGCATTCTTGCAACAAATTTAATGTTGAAATGAAAAAATCAACATTCACCAACAACATTTCCGACAACGTTCCACTGTGGAAAACATGGAAAAGATTATGGTCACGAAACTCCATGTTTTGAGCGGAAATTGTAATAAATGGCTTTTGATCAATAATTTTGAAAGGAAGTGCAGATAATAAAGTAATTCCACATCCACCCAGTAGTTAGAATATTAAAAAAAAAAAATCACACCACTCATAACTGTATACAAGTCCATTAGATAGATAATATATTTGCATAAACATCTCTTAATTTTGAAGTGAGAGCTAGTGTGTTGGATAATTAGTATGTATGTGTGTATTGTATTGTACTGTATTTATTAACATTCCATGGTATTCATACATTGCTTTACAGCTATAATATGGAACAAGTCGTATGTATGTATGTATGTATGTATGTATGTATGTATGTATGTAATACTGAAGAATTAACAGTGAAGTTATTCTGTTTCTTGCTTCCCAATATTTGGAGGTGATATCTTGAAAATTGCCTCTGATTGAGGTTCTGGCTGATACGTAAATTTATTATCAGGCAATAGGCTTATGTGTCAGAGGAAGAACAATTGTTTGTATACATCTGAAGTCTGAGTAGTGTAATACGTAGCTAATCGGCGATGTATGCAATGGAGGGGGAAAGGAACTGGACACCCTATCCCATTATCTCCTGGCGTAGTTGCCTCATAAATGGTGCCTTGTTGGTATCACTTGTGAGGTTCAGACCTGTCTTCGGACAGTTGAGTAAACAACAAGTCAATTAAATGTATTATGTTATGTTTAATATAAAACTTTTTCTTACTTGTTAATTTTTTTCCTTACACATATCGCACATCAGCATCATCAAAGTATAAAGTAAGCATGGTTTCTACATTGTTCACACGAAAAGATTTGTGCCACAGTCAGTGAGTATTTTCGTGTACTCAGAAAAGCCCCTCTCATTGTCCGCAATAGATGTAGGGCACCACACTGCCTGCAAATAATTCACACCAAAGTAATTGTGGTAGTCTACTAGTCCCTCCAAAAGCTCTTCGCATCAAAATACAGCCTCTTGTGCAAAAAATATGCAGCAAATATTGAAGAATGTTGTTTGTAATATACTACTCGTACTAGGACGGTGGTTTAAGGGTGTTTAAATGCGACAGGCTCATGTCAATAGATTTACTGGCATGTAAAAGAATTCTTGCGGGACAAAACTCCGGCACATCGGCGACGCTGATATAACTTCTACAGTTGCGAGCGTCGTTAAATAAACCATAATGTAATTTAATTTACTACTCGTACAGTCGACTACAGAAATCTATCTTTTTGCCACAGTGATAGTAAAAGTGAGTGTACACAATATCCATACAGAAATATTTGTGTTACGAAGCGATTGACAAATTGACTGAAACAAATGTCACAACCATGTTTTTTGACAATACTGAGTAAAATTTTGGTGCATATGTAGGGATCTAATAGTTTTTGCGATAGAGAGGGGATATTTCATGGTTATTGACATATTTTGCACAGTGACTCAAATTTCGCGTTATTTCCCTAGGATTTTTTTTTCGCTTAAATATGGTATTTTTAAGTACCTGAAGGGTGAATGTAACAAAGAAAGTAATTTTGGAAAATTCCGTGCGTCTCGTTATTACCAAAAGTAGGGGTCCCTACTGATGACTATTTCACTGCCTAATGGATTCCGTCCTTTAAATGCCATTGGTTTTGCTTTCTTTGCTGAGATTGTTGGTCCATATTCTGTTGTAATTTCTCTTTGGTCTAAATATAGTTCCATTAAGTTATCTTGCAATTATATCTGGTATTATTTAATAGTCATCTACAAAGTAATAAGTGTATTAAGCTGCATATTTTAGAGAGTGGAATATCTGTTAGGTCCAGTTCTTCATTATGGCCCTCTGTTTTTATTTCGTTCATGTAGTATATGTTAAAGACTATGGTAGAAAGGGGACAACCTTATGGATGTAATGATGATGATGATGATGATGATCATGATCATGATCATAATAATTGCTCAAATGCATTTTATTTAGCATATACCTGAGTTTATAAGATTGATACTGTATTACAGAAAAACCTCCGTTAACCGAACCTCTGTCACCCGAAAACCGGTTTAACCGAAACTCTTAAGTCATGAAACTGAATTTTTATCAAGAAATTCAAAAGTTGCACTATGTACTGTACTTATTAAATAAAAAGTTTACATACGTACTCATATATTTATTTTTAATTTCAACTCTTATTGACAAAATATGACTAAGTAGAAGCAGTTCCAAAGACAAGTAGTTGTCACTAAGCAGGTCAAAGGAATGCATGCGAGGGCAACAACACGTCCTATTGTTTACTCAAACCGGCTAAACCCACTCCTAGCACTAAACAGGCTTGGCGTAGTTGCCAGAAAAAGTGCAGACAAGAAACCTAAAAGAAAATTTCGGTCTTACGCTTAAAGGAATAATGAAGAATCAGTACAATATTTAGATTTGGTAATACTGTACCTACTGTAGGTTGTACCATTTTTAATGTAATTGATGCTTTCATGTACATAACTTTCGAGTCAGTTTCTAACCTTTTAACTCTAAAAAGGATATATATTTATTAGTCGAAATTTTGCTTATTCGAAATGAGGTTAGCTCCCTTTATTTCGGCTAACATAGGTTTTACTGTATTGGCAAATGTAATATTTTATGCATTCCTCGTATATTAAGACTTTCAATGACTGTTGTAGACGCTCACGCGGAGCACACATGCTTACGTTTTCCACTCATCTCTTGATGATTAAGAGTGTTAGGAAATAACTTTAAGAGATCCAAACCGAGGAAGATAAGTTGACACGGCAGTGGAGAAAGTTACACATCGAAGAGTTTCGTGGTGTATATTTACTGTGCGGCGTTGTTGGAACATCGGCGTCCTGTTGTAAGGAGCATGTAAGCGTGCACACTTCCTGGAGTCCGTACGAAAGGAAAAATAAATAGGCCTATAACAGAAAGAAAATTTTCTCTTAGTACTTTCGAAAGTTCTGGTTGTAGACAAGAGCATTCGGATACCTACGTACACAAAAATAAAAATCGTATAATCTGGATTCTTACGCAAACTGAAATACAGAGTGAGTCATAAGTATGTTTTAAAAACGCGTGAACGTGCTCCTGGATCAAAAATAAGAACAATTCCTTATACGAAAATTTGACGGAAAATGCTTATTTATTGAAGAAAAGGTCATACTTTCTTTTTGTTCTTTTTTTATTGTGTCACAAGTACATGTTTGGAAACTTGTCATTTAACGTTTACAAAAGGTGCTCAATGTGTCCCCCTCCATTATTTACACATGCCTGAGCACGACGTACACACGACTAGCGAGTTTGCTCAAACACCATGTTGTCATCACGGATCAACTGGCATGCATTTTCAACACGTTGCAATAGCTCCTCTGCATCATTCACTGGTGTTGCATAGACGACAGCCTTCAAGTGACCCCAGAGGTAAAAATCCATTGGGGTGAGGTTGGGTGATCTGGGTGGCCAAGGCACTGGACCACCACGTCCAATCAAAACAAAAACAATTCACTACTATCTTGCCGCTGTGTTGTTTGTAAACAAACACTGGTACAAGATCAAAACAAAAGCAACACAATAATATGATCAGAAAACAAAAGTCACTATTACTATTTTTCCCATTAAATACGCATTTCCCGTCAAATTTTCATATAAGGAATTGATCTTATTTTTGATCCAGGAGCACGCTCACGCGTTTTCCAAACGTATTTATGACTCACTCTGTGTAATAAAAATTAAAAACAGACTGCGAATACTGCCGACCCGGGTGGCGCAAGCCGTAGAGGCACACAATGACTCTACGGCTTGGTCCGAAGGGTTGTGGGTTCGAGTCCCGCCTCAGGCATTGGTGTTGTGTTAGTTCAGTAAACAGAAACCAGAAAAACTGAAACCTTAAAAAAAAAAAAAAAAAAAAAAAATGCGCAAACTAGAAGGTTCTGAAGATTTAGAATAAAATTTGGATACTTAAGCAAACTGCAGTTTCTGAACAGAGAGAATAAATTCTGGATATGTACGTAAAGGTTCTGAACATTGCAAATCGTGTCCGGACACGCACGAAGTATAAAGATCCTGAACTTTTTGAATAAAGTCTGAACACGCACGAAATGTAAAGATATACAACAATATGTAGCAGACAGGTTGAAGGGGACGATATGCTAGCACAGAGAGTCACAAGTGCATCATTACCAGTCCGAGACAAAGTGTAAGTTACATCAATGCTCGGATCAAGTCAACAATGGTACACTTGTGCAGAGGTGCCGCTATCTTGCAACTAATGTTTCTTTGTATCGCTTGTATTCGTAGATAATATTGCAATCTAGCGATGATAGCTTCAGGCGCCACATTAAAAAATGCAGGTCGTTACTTCAATTATTTGCATCTCACTCACTGATTGTAATACAAAGAAAGAAGAGTTGTTCCCAGCAAAACTGTGTAATTGGAAATGGTTTGCAATTTATCGTAGTTTTATTGTGAAGTTTGTTACAAATTACGGCAAATATTTAATATCATCTGTGGCATTACAGCCCTTGTAGGACTAAAGCCTGCCTAACAAGTGAAGCCCAATCATTCCTGTCCCGGGCACGCCTCCTCCACGTTCGGATCCCCAGCTCCTTCATATCCTCCTCCACATCTTTCACCCATGTCTTTCTAGGTCTCCCTGTGCATCTTCTTCCTCCTGGATTTCCTCTATATATCCTGTGTAGTAATGAGTTCTCTTCCCTTCTTTCCACATGGCCCAGCCATTTTAATCTTGAGCTTTTTATTTTCCCCAATATTGAAGGTTTACCATACAACTCGCTATTGTATTGCAATCTCCATTCTCCGTTTACTAATTTTGGTCCATATATTCTCCTTAAAATTTTTCTCTCCCAAATAGCGATTCTATTTTCGTCTTCCTTAAGCATAGACCAGGTTTGCGATGCATAGGTGAAAATTGGTCTCAACACAGATCTGTATATCTTTATTTTTCCTGCCTTCGAAAGGTGTCTAGATCTCATTAATTGGAGACGTGCCCAATAACATCTATTCCCTTCTTTCAATCTCTCTTTTATCTCCTCAGAGGTATTATTATTGATCCAAGATATTTAAAATTCGTAATTCTTTCAAAATTATAATCTCCAATTGTTATGTCTTTTGAGTTACCCCATTTATTTTTATTTCTAGTTGCTATCATATATTTAGTTTTCCTTTGATTAACACTTTGCCCTAATTTCTCCCCTTCTTCGACTAACTGGAGTAAAGTTCTCTGTAGGTCTACTGTAGATCTACTTATTATTACCAAATTGGCAGCATAAGCTAGAATTTGTACCATTCTATTATATATTGTATCACCAGGGTTTATATCCAAGTTTCTAACCACTCTTTCCAACACAATATTAAACAATATTGTAGATAGTGGATCACCTTTTTAACACCTTTTTCTATTTTGAATTCTTCAGCTATTTCATTTTGAATGACTACTCTTCCTTTATTGTGCTTTAAAATCATCTGGATTAATCTTATCAATTTACGTGGTACATAATAATCTATGAGAGTTTCTATTAGTGACTTCCTGTCAATACTATCATACGCTTCCTTAAAGTCAACGAATAGTAGATGGAGATCAGTGTTATACTCGTAACACTTCTCTAATATAGTTCTTAGTAAAAATGTCTGATCTATTGTGGATTTTCCTTTTATAAAGCCTCCTTGATATTCACCCACTATGTTTTCCATTATTTTGTTAATTCTAGTAGCTATCAGTTTAGATACTACCTTATATACAATATCTAGCAGACCTATTCCTCTATAGTTGGCACAGATGGTTTTATCACCCTTTTTGTGTATGGGGCAGATAATAGATGTTCTCCAATCCTCCGGTATATTTTCCTTCCTCCAGATATTTTGTACCAACCTAACAATATCAAGTTTTAATTTCTCTCCTCCGTATTTAATCAACTTGGCTGTAATGCCATCTTCTCCGGGGGTTTTATTATTCTTGAGGGTATCAATCATTGACAGCACTTCATCCTTTCCTGGTAGAAACTGTTGCTGTCCTTCATATCCAGATGTTATCGGTACTTCAACATATGCCTCTATATCTCTATTTTTTAAGAGATTGCTAAAGTGTTCTGTCCATCTTTCTAAGATCCCGTTTTTGTCACCTATTAATTTTCCTTCCTCGTCCTGACAAAAGTCCACTCTTGGTTTAAAACCTTTCTTAAAATGCTTCAATTATTTGCATCTCACTCACTGATTGCAATACAAAGAAAGAAGAGTTGTTCCCAGCAAAGCTGTGTAAATGGAAATGGTTTGCAATTTATCGTAGTTTTATTGTGAAGTTTGTTACAAATTACGGCAAATATTTAATATAGTTTACGTATAACTTACTTGTATTTTGTGTTGCACCTTTTTTTTTTCTTTCCACAAAAATTAGAGTGGCGTATACAGTGCTTTAAAAATGTATGCCTGGTTTTTACACTGTATTCATGGAATTAAATTTTTGTTACACACAGTTTAATCATGCTAACATATTCTAGAAATATTTTACGCAACATACTGATTGGAGATGACATTGCTATGCAGCAACTGACGAACTAGGAATTTTATAAAAATGAAATTTTGATATCTCTAGGCAAATAATTGAAAATACCTTTTAAAAAATTACCAGAACACATGGTTTCTTATTTTCTACTCTCAACATTGGATTTTAGTTCTTGCTCACTTGCTTTTCCTTCATATTATATTTTACGACAGCAGATCAACACACAGTTTGTTATTGTAAAATTTTCATGATATTTATTATAATAGTAAATAATGCCCTGTTAGGCATTGAAATTATATTCATCTATACTCAAGAGTCAGTTGAATTTAAAAAAAATTGATACCGTCTCTGTCTCTAAAAAGTGACTTTGCTGGTTAGTCTGTTGTTGCATAACTCCGCGCAATTAAATCATATAAAATCACGCTAACAGAGCTACCAAATGACATTGAAAAACATAAAATCGATAAATCTGGACTTTTCAGGTTTCCCCCTGAACTTTTCATATGTTTTTATATTTTTAATCTATGCAAACTGAAAAACTTCGGAATACATTTTAAAAGTCGACTCTGCATTAGTCTTGTTAACAAATGACGTAATACGTGTATTAGTCGTACAATTTGCAGTCATTTATGCAGAATTATCAACTGAACTGCAAAAACTGACTAATGTGGCGGTATAAGTGAACTAAATCTGGCCCCTCTGTTTTGGAACCAGTGTGTGCCAACTTCCGTATAGCATATAGCGAAGATTCTTCCTTCCCCACTCTCTGCCTATACTCTGCCAAGTACCACAGACTTTAATAAACTTCATAAAAATAGTTACAGTATGTTACATATTACGTATATTTCGATATTTTTATTTATTTTTTTTTTACTCTTACTGGGGTTTTACTTAGTCGATCTCCACATTATACGGGTATCCAGTATATGTTTCCCATAACTTAGTTTAGCATGATGCGTTATTTTTCGCATAAAATAGGACATGTCTGATTGAAGAGGTGGCTTCCGAATTGTCCTTAGTCAATTTTTTAAGCTTTTAACTTGTTCTATTCAGTTTTAATTTATCCTTTTCAAGGACATATGCAGGGTGTCTCAGGAGGAATGTGCCCGTCTCATGGATTCCATGAATTGTAAATTCATATCAGGTGCCAGTACCGGTTCCTTTTCGACCTAAATGAAACACATGCTAACTTGCCAGTTTAAGATAACATGCGGTAAACACGGGGAAACACAGCTAGATGCAACCCTTCGAGTGGGAAAACGTCGTTTGTATTAGGCCTACTCAACAGCAGCCAATGCATTGACATCACGGAATGAATAACATAAGTATGTCTGCATATCCATACGAATACACGAATTAAATGTAAAGTGAACGTGTATTCAGTTGTGTGTGTTGTGCTGGTGTTTCGGTGCTCAGATGCTACAGTGTGCAAAAGACCTGACGTGAAATGTCAAGTATAGTACACGGAGCCGCAAGACGTTCCAGTATATTTTTTCCTCAACCGTTAGACTTTGGACATTATATCAGGTTAAATAGATGTAGGTTAACACAAACTATATTATTCTGAAGTATTTTACATTCTTCCTGAGACACTCTGTACAACTCTGTAAGTTAATTTTACAGACTCTCCTAAGTCTTGACTTATATCCGTTTGAAAAAAAAAAAGCATGCAGGCATTAGGAACGTCAAATTTATTTTATCAGTTTCTGTAATTTTCTCATAGCTTATCATTTTGACAGCCCACCTCTTCAATTGTAAACAAGCAAACATTTCTGCCCTAGGTGAGATTCGAATCTACACTTTCACGTGACGTCAAACCTGCGTATAGATTTGTATCGTATACGAATATCGCGTTAACTCTAGTTACTGCCACACGCACCAACGTGATTCAGGCTGCGTGCATATTTGTTGCGTATCCTCTAACGTAGCATCGCGCCTCGCACCGTTGCAATTCGACCACATGTAATTCCACATTATTTTGTTCCGGACAATTCATTTTCTTTATACTAGGGTCAAATACCGACACCTCACAGAAGAAGACCGTTGCTTATATCTGTATCCAACGTTTTGTTATACCGTCCCATTCACACTTTGATAACATGGTACTACTTAGGCCCCTATTATGTTTACGATACACTATCGTCTATCCCTTCCGTACATCACCGCCAGAGGTTCTGTCAAAATTAGTTTGAGATGTCCCCACAAGTGTCCTGCAATGTTCGAACATGAGAGAGGCGACCAAGACATTACAAACTTCGTCTTATATCATATGAAAAACTGATCGCAAGATATGTGCTAAAATCCCTAAGCAGTTAAAACATGAAGAGATGGGAGTGGAGGGCAGCGAATATTTTAAAAATAAGATGGAGCAAATACGACAGGTCTCCTGCAAAACGAACATCAAACTTCGCCGTATTCAACAAATTTGAACCGAATAATTGGAGAAAAAATGGGAGTATAAGGATACAGTACATCAGTTATTCATAGATTTTAAAAGGGTGTATGACTCTATTAAGAGAGAAGTTTTATATAATATTCTTATTGAATTTGGTATTCCCAAGAAACTAGTTCGATTAATTAAAATGTGTCTCAGTGAGCAGAGTCCGTATAGGCCAGTTTCTATATGATGCTTTTCCAATTCACTGCGGGTTAAAGCAAGGAGATGTACTATCACCTTTACGTTTTAACTTCGCTCTAGAATATGCCATTAGGAAAGTTCAGGATAAGAGACAGGGTTTGGAATTGAACGGGTTACATCAGCTCCTTGTCTATGCGGATGACGTGACTATGTTAGGAAAAAATCCACAAACGATTAGGGAAAACATGGAAATTTTACTCGAAGCAAGTAAAGCGATAGGTTTGAAAGTAAATCCCGAAAAGACGAAGTATATGATTATGTCTCGTAATCAGAATATTGTACGAAATGAAAATATAAAAATTGGAGATTTATCCTTCGAAGAGGTAGAAAAATTCAAATATCTTGGAGCAACAGTAATAAATATAAATGACACTCGGGAGGAAATTAAACACAGAATAAATATGGGAAATGCGTGTTATTGTTCGGTTGAGAAGCTTTTGTCATCTAGTCTACTGTCAAAAAATCTGAAAGTTAGAGTTTATAAGACAGTTATATTACGGTTGTTCTGTATAGTTGTGAAACTTGGACTCTCATTTTGAGAGAGGAATAAGGTTCTTAGGAAAATATTTGGGGCTAAGAGGGATTAAGTTACAGGAGAATGGAGAAAGTTACACAATCCAGAACTGTACGCATTGTATTCTTCACCTGACATAATTAGGAACATTAAATCCAGACGTTTGAGATGGGCAGGGCATGTAACACGTATGGGCGAATCCAGAAATGCATTAGAGTGTTAGTTGGGAGACCCGAGGGAAAAAGACCTTTGGGGAGGCCAAGGTGTAAATGGGAGGATAATATTAAAATGTATTTGGGGAAGGTGGGATAGAATAATAGAGACTGGATTAATTTTGTTCATGATAGAGACCGATGGCGGGCTTATGTGAGGGCGGCAATGAACCTGCGGGTTCCTTAAAAGTCATAAGTAAGTAAGTAATGCCCGACGCTAGTCCAGACTTAGGAATATTAAACCATCATGGTTATTGGTTACCATGGAGAAACAAGAGATAATTAAAATAACTACTGAAATAACTACTGAAGCTTTCCTGGCGACGTGATAATTCGAAATTTTCTCGGATAATTAATTATAATTACACTTGATAGGTGACCCCCCACTTCATAAACGGAATTCTACAGAGTCCTCCATAAACAGCCTGTAAATCTTGCCTAGAACACTCTTATTTAGGGATAAAGTTCTTTCACGTGCCAGAAATCTGAGATATGGGCCTCCCAGTTTTACTTCTCTTTCATAAGAAGTCATGTTAATTGTTCCGCACATCATTCTAAGTTTATTTAAGTTATCGTTTGTTTTAAATTATTTTTACCAATAATGAAATATTTCTCAGTACTTGAAATTGATCTGTCACATTATCATTTTTGCCTGTTCTACATCTGACACCATATTCTGTTCTGAAGAAAGCCGTTTACTTTAGTAGTTCCTGGTTTCTTCATTGTTTCGGTTGGTAATTTTTTAGGGTGGTATTCATAGACATTTCGCAGCACGCACTACGAGCGTACTAAGCTAGCCCCGGCTATCCACTGGTTACTAGTACAGAATTCAAATCATATCCTATCGCTAACACTGGTTTATGAATACGAAAAACGCTGATAATCCACCGAAAATCCTAAAAATGTCTATGAATACGGCCCTATAAGTCTAAGGTAATTCATTCTTGTGCAGCTTATATGCTGTCTGTTATAATACCTTCATTTCGAATTCTATACAGTCTTGTACACCCTTTCACATTACGTAGATTTCTCATCTGAACACGTTGTATTTTACCAGTATTTTTCTGCATTATAGTCCGGCTTTCACGACCATTTTAAGGTCGGGAGCGGGTTTTCGTCCTTTCATTCTTTAATATCCTGTTAATTGTTACGCACTTTGCCTTGCATGTCTATAATTTAAATAAATATCTTTGTCATATTTATAGACTTTGTCACTTTCCTGATATTTGAAGTGCCTTACATCTATTTCAATCTCAACTCTCATAGTATTCTTACGTAAGAACGCCATTACTTTGTTTTTGTTTATATTTATAAACAATTTTGGAAATTAATAGCCCTGACGAAGTTTTACATAGTTTAAATTTAATATAAGAAATAAAAGGTAAATTCTGTCAAGAACCTTCTCATTCATTTTACTTATCGTTCATCTATGAAAGAGGAGCCTAGATTTGCTTTTGTTCCGAAGAATTTTATCTTAATTAAAAATGGAATTTAATGGCAAAAAGGGAGACTACGAGGTCACAACGACAGAATGTGAGGGAGGTTGCTGAATATCAGGCTTTAAGGGAAGTCACAGCATTCTCTACTCCTCTACTAGACAAAGGCGAACTCACCAAACTAGCTCGTAACTGCTGCTCGTGCAAGCAGACGAAGCCTCATGTCCGCGGTTCGAACCTAAGCACGTAGAATCAAGTTTGCCAATTCGTTTCGCAATGGAAAATGAGTCTAAATTTAGCTTTAATGAGGAGTGGTCAAATTCATAACAGGTTTTAACTGGAAATCCTCACTATATTGGCAACCCTGCCGGGAAGTCTTGACCTTCTACCCCTGGCCGATTTATATTTACTTATGAGCTTCACAATTCAAGGCCTAGTTCAAACTACTCCGAGCGAGGGTAGGCTTCGCGTGTGGTTGAGCACAATCGTGCCATTACGTGAAGATTTAAATTTATATCGGACATGTGTGAGGAAGATGAGCACAAAGTCGCCTTTCGAGGATGAGTCGTGAGGGTTTCAAAGCGACAGATTCTGAAAGTTTTTTCAACAGTTATGATTGTCAACAAGGTACACAAAGCGACACGCACACGCCGTATGTTCTGCGTGCTAGAGTGTCGTATTAATAGTCTTTTCAAGGACTTAATTTCGGTTTTTACATGGAGAAGGCAAGGATGGGAAACACCCTTTCTCAGAGAGCTTAGTTTCTCCCGCTACAGTTGCAGTTGTACGTAGGAACTTTTGCCGACTGCTCTGTTTATATTACGAGCTCCCCGTCCCTGTTTTAGTGTATATCGCGTGCATACTCCTTCCCTATCTCCCCTGAAATTAACTACCCTATTTCCATTACGTAAACTAGGGTAAACTTGACCGCTGAGGCAAATTTCTCCATAAAAAATTAAACCATGGTAGGAGATATCCACTAAATTTTATTTATAGTTTTTCTCCATTTTAAGTAATTTTTAAGTAAGTCACTAATAGGGCTGATATCATGGTGAATATTTTTGTTTCATGTACACGTTTATTCCAATTTACATTCAAATTTCCAGTTTCAGTTTTAACCTGTTATTCCACTTATAGGCCAAAGATACGTAATTTACATGCACTTGTTAATATGACGTAAGTGTGAACAAATGAACATATACAATTTTATTAATAAAGACATTTTAATTTTAATTAGGAATAAACTGTAGTCTATAACAAAATCACTTCTGTTCACCCTGAATAAATATAATAATAGAATAATTAAAGTTTGTTTAAGCATTTAGAATAGATTATACAATAAATCTCATCTATAAAGATATCAAGTTTTAGACATTAAAAAGAATTACGAATATAGGCCTGATATTACCAAACAAATAAAACTAAGTAGGTAATCTTCAAATTATCATACTTAATCTACAAGAAGAAATGCTATTCTCTTCCACTAATTGAACCTAAGTGTAGGGTCTAATACCGAATCTGATCTGAGGCATAGCTCGGGTAATTTCGGCCCAAGACTTTTTGTGTAGTATCATAATGTGCTTAATATGTAATTTTACTTTTACTTTTCCAAGAACACCCCCGACAAAAACCTTTAGCTTTTTCGGGAATTAGTTAATTATGAATTATTTAATAAATTTTAAAATGTTTGTGTAAAAGAAACCAGTAATTATTATTATTATTATTATTATTATTATTATTATTATTATTATTATTATTATTATTATTATTATTATTATTATTATTATTCCTATTATTATGGGCTTGAAATGCAACATCCGCTCGGGTCGACTCTACATTGCAAGTATCCTACTACTACGAACGGCGTGTGGGCTAATGTAAATTTAGTAATTGCCCAAAATAGTTTTTCCTTCTGTTCAGAATGGAATGAGAGTCTGCAAGCAAGTCACCATTCTCATACTTGATCACGTTTACCCTTGCCTGATATCCGTTCTTAAATTCCTTTATGACCTTATATAAATATCTTATTATTATTGTTATTGTTGTTAGTATTTTGTAACAAAGTGAACAGCGAGATACAACGTCGAATAATGGCTGCCAATAGGGTTTACTATGCCAACATCAAGCTCATCAAATCACGCTTTCTGCCAAGAAACACTAAGCTGAAATATACAAAACACTTATTAGATCTGTGGTAACTTACGGCGCCGAGACATGGAATATATCAACTAGTGACACAAATAGACTTAGAATTTTTGAAAGGAAAATAGTAAGAAGGATCTATGGTTCAGTCTACGAACAAGGTTTTTGGCGAATAAGAAAAACCATGAAATCAACGAAATCCTTGAGAATGAGGACCTAGTATGTTTTGCTAAAGCACAGCGCCTTAGATGGATTGGGCACGTGGGGAGAATGGCCGAAGTTCGAATGCCTAAGCGCATTTATAAGTCGATCATGACGGGAAGGGGACTAAAAGGTAGGCCACGTAACCGTTGGAAGGTCGAAGTCGAAATAGACTTGAGAATTATGAACGTTAAGGTGCGTACACACTCAGCGAACGAACAACGAACGAATGATGAAGAAAAACTTCGTTGTTCGTTCGCTGTTTGAAGCGACGTACAAATCATCAGCAAATTGTCAGAAAACATTCACATTCGCTGATTGTCCGCTATAAAGACAGACGAAAATATAATTATAGTAAGTGCAGGCCTGTTTCATAAACACAGTAATAATATTAAGTAATAGTATTACAGGCATGAAAACAATTTTATTAACCGACTAAATTCTGTTTCATAAACGTTTTGCACGAGTCATAGAATACGTACAGTAGCAAGATGATTTGAGGTTAAGGCTGACAAACATAACCAAGTTGGTCTGCACTGTACAGCTATTTATATTATTCTCTCTGTTAACAGTTGTTGAATGAAATAAGTTTTGAAGTACTATCTTTAATAGCAACAACAGAGTAAATCGTAATATGTGTGAAGTTTTGGGAGACAATTTATTTCAGATAACATTGTAAATCACTGAAACTCGATGTTATTGTTTCTGTTATTTGATTCAGTTGATTTACGAGTAAAAAAAACAATATGATAAATCTAAAATATTGTGAACAGATATTTATCATTCCTAATTGTTCACGTCTCTGCTGTTGTAAAGTTTGCAATTCCAAAAACAGTGATCAGTGACAGAAGCGCGTGTGTGTGTGTGTGTGTGTGTGTGTGTGTGTGTGTGTGTGTGTGTGTGTGTGTGTGTGTGTGGGCGCGCGCGCGCACGTGTGTGTGTGTGTGTGTGTGTGTGTGTGTGTGTGTGTGTGTGTGTGTGTGTGTGTGTGTAAAACTTGCACCTCGTTATCTAAAGAGGTACCATATGAAAATGTTGAGCAGTGGAAACTTTTGATGACAATATTGTAGCAGCCTTAAGGACAGTGTTAACGACAGGGTTAGTGGACCCTGCAAAGCGTCTTATGTAAGATATTTCAAGTTCCGTTATAATTCGGAATACTGCGCAAGTACTTATATAAAAAGGCTTAAAAATTATTGTGCAAGCATAAATAAATACACATAAAAATTACTCTTTTACCAAAAATAAATAAGTAATGCAATAACGACATAAGTACTTACGCGGTGAAGTCGTTCCTAGAAAATATCGTGTTTGAGTTTGAAGGTGTGGATGTTGTAGAAGATTAATGTTATGACGAAATTAATAAAAATACTGAAATTGTCTTAATGGGTTTTTATTGCTGATTATGTTGTAAGTAGTATTTTAAAGAAGTTACCTGACTATACAAAATGCAAATATGTTCCAATTAGAGATTGTGATGTGGAATTGTAGATACGGTACCTATAAATCTCGTAAGTTAATTTTAGTTTATGCCCTCAATAGGGGTGGTTTAAAGTAGTCCATATATTTTGTAATAGATCTACTTGTTGATATATGTCTGCGAAAGATTTTGGCTCACCAAGATCTTCACAATGTTAATTAGTGAAGAGTATATAGATTCAGGTTGTCACAAGTATACATTGAAAAAACATTTCAATAGGTACAGAAAATATTAATATTACTGAATTTTGTGATGTAAATGTCCCATAGGCATATATTTCTGAACAATTATTATAATTTAAAAAATGACGAGAAAGGAGGGAATAAACGTTAAGTTCAATCATTCAAATAACATAAAATAATGTAAACTATACAGTAATTACTCTCTAACAGTTCTATACTGTAATTGAATTTAATTTAGGTTTCACCCTTTCCAATTGTTCCTCTTTTACAATTAGATAAGATAGTTTTCAATTTCAGCCTGGTCCATCTACATTGGCGCCTATGACAGTTTGTAAGTATTTGTAAGTATGGAGAGGGACTTTGTTAGTCATTTATTTTGTCTCTCGTGCTTTTTAAAATGGGGAAAAGACGTGAAAATAACTTGAAGAAACGGATTTTTTTGCGAAAAGTTCTCGAATTAAAAGGTCAACTATTTCATTATATTCGTAACTTTCTTGCATATGGTTGTAGGATATTCGTTATCTAAAATTTCTTGGACGTCGGACAAACACTCCCTCTTCATCACTATTTGAATCAGAATTATCCATTTCAAATGTTTTCACGATTTTATCTTCAAAATCTAACCCTACATTGGCATTTACTTTTTACAAATTATTAAACTATTACTTAAAATACAGTCATGGAACTAACGTTCATATTATTAATAAATTTAATTATCTTTGCTGCTTTATGAAACACTTCAGTAATATTGTTATTTATTTTAGTAATAATATGAGCGTTTACAGTAATAAATAATATTATTAACTATTACTTTTATGAAACAGAACAGTAATAATATTACTTAATGTTATTACCTTTTCAGTAATGGTATTAAATTATTACTTTTATGAAATAGGCCCCAGGGGAAAGTTTCAGTACACGGACACCTCACTGACAATAATTATCTTAAAATACTAAAAAGAGAGATTTGTCTGTGTTTGTCGTATGCGCATCATGCTTACGAAAAGACACTTTTCAGTGCCAATAATTTATTTTGTGTGCACAAGGTTGGAACTTTGTTTTTTCTGTGCGTGAATTTGTCCAAAAGGAACGACATATGTTTATACGCGAACCAAGTTGACTCGTACACTTCATCACTCCCCATTCCAGATCTTTTTGTGGACTTCTGTCTTTCCCTCCGGAATGATATCAGTAGGGATTCAATTTTCAATTTTCTTTTTGACTTCTGCTCCCTACAATAAACAAAAAACATGTATCCACTGAAAATAAATAAACAAAAATAATTTTCAAATTTTGCACGTGTTTGACTCGCCTATCTTGCAGCTGAACATCTTTCCAATAGGTTCCCAAACATCATGTTTTCTTACTTTATTATGGTAAGTAGGATGCTTGGGATTCCATGAAGTTTCCTGCTCCCTATATGTATTAATAAGATTTATAACAGCGTCTTCCGTCCACTCCAGTTTCGACATCCTGTTAGTGAAATTGAACTAAGCGCTGCGTTCTGCTACGAACTACACGCTAGTGCCAAATCCTGTCCACAACGAATACCAACTTCCTTTGATGTACCGACAAGCGACGGATCACTTCCGAAGACAAACCAAACGATCGGTTTGCCCTTGCTGTGACGTACACAATTACCGATTTCAATCAACGATTGCAATCGTTTGTCGTTCGTTCGTTGTTCGTTCGCTAAGTGTGTACGCACCTTTAGAGGATAGAGGAACGCTGCATTAGACCGAGAGAACTGGAGGAGCGTCGTGAAGCAGGCTAAAGCTCACTCAGAGCTGTAATGCCAGAAGAAGAAGATTATTAGTATTATTATTATGATTTGCAAAAGCTAACAACCATCAACGGTTTGATTTGAGCAAAGTCTTTAACTGTCTCGTCTTTTATGCCTTAAGCTTATTTTTCATTAGTAGAGTTAGCAGTAGAGTAACTTGGGCAAGTACTAATTATCCTTTTAACTCTACCAATGTAAACGTAATTGGTAGAGTAGAGTACTTGATCATGGTACAATAAGATTGCACAATGAGATACTAACTCTACCACTCGCCCTCCCCCCCCCCCACCACTGATTTTTACTCTATTCTACCGCACTATACTAATGAAAACATTTTATGAAGATACTACGTGTTTGACGCGTTGTTCTTAGTTTTGTTTCGTTATTGTGCTTAAGGGGGAGTTGAACTGAATTTTGATAATTTCTAAACTATAAAAAACACATTGCTTTTTTGCATACTAGTTCTGAGCATTACTTGGTACATACATGTAAATTTTCAAAGCTCTAGTGTAAGTAGGCTAATATCGGCATTATTACTGATATTAATTTTATGTTAATATTTTTATATTAATAATTCATATCTTGTGCTATAATTTCACAAATTTTTCAATAATTTTTATTCTCAAGGTAGCTTGTACGTACTTACTGGCTTTTAAGGATCCCGGAGGTTCATTGCCGCCCTAACATAAGCCCGCCATTGGTCCATATCCTGATAAAGATTAATCCAGTCTCTATCATCATATCTCACCTCCCTCAAATCCATTTTAATATTATCTTCACATACGTCTCGGGCTCCCCAAAGGTCTTCTTCCCTCCGGCCTCCCAACTAACACTCTATATGCATTTCTGGATTCGCCCATAAATGCTACATGCCCTGCCCATCTCAGACGTCTGGATTTAATGTTCCTAATTATGCCAGGTGAAGAATACAATGCGTGAAATTCTGTGTTGTGTAACTTCATCCCTCTTAGCCCAAATACACCCTTAATATATGTTCCTCTCTCAAAGTAAGAGTCCAAGTTTCACAACCATATAGAACAACCGGTAATATAACTGTTTTATAAATTCTAACTTTAAGAGTTTTTGACAGCAGACTGGATAATAAAAGCTCAACCGAATAATAACACGCATTTCCCATGTTTATTCTGTGTTTAATTTCCTCTCGACTATCATTTATATTTGTTCCTGTTGCTCCCAGGTATTTGAATTTTTTCACCTCTTCAAAGGATAAATTTCCAATTTTTATATTTCCATTTCGTACAATATTCTGGTCACGAGACATAATCATATACTTTGTCTTTTCGGGATTTACTTCCAAACCTATCCCTTTACTTGCTTCAAGTAAAATTCCCGTATTTTTCCTAATCGTTTGTGGATTTTCTCCTAACATATTCATGTCAGCCGCATAGACAAGAAGCTGATGTAACCCGTTTAATTCGAAACCCACTCCGTTATCCTAGACTTTCCTAATGGCATACTCTAGAGCAAAGTTAAAAAGTAAAGGTGATAGTGCATCTACTTGCTTTAGCCCACTGTGAATTGGAAACGCATCAAATAAAAACTGGCCTATACGGACTCTGCTGAGACACATTTTAATTAATCGAACTAGTTTCTTCGGAATACCAAATTCCATAAGAGTATCATATAATACTTCTCTCTTAACCGAGTCATATGCCTTTTTGAAGTATATGAATAACCGATGCACTGGACCCTTATACTCCCATTTTTTCTCCATTATCTGTCGAATACAAAATATCTGATCAATAGTTGATCTATTACGGCTAAAACCACATTGATGATCCCCAATAATTTTTATGTACATATGGAGTTAATCTTCTCAAATGAATATTGGACAACATTTTGTACGACGTCAACAAAAGTGATATTCCTCGAAAGTTATTACAGTTAGTCTTGTCCCCCTTCTTAAAGATAGGTACGATTATGGACTCCTTGCAGTGTTCTGGTACAATTTCCTTTTCCCAAATAGCAAGTACAAGCTTATAAATTTCGTTAGATAATGCGCTTCCACCCTCCTATATTAATTCTGCTGGAATTTGATCGATACCTGGAGACTTGTACTTTTTCAGATTTTCAATCGCAATTTCTACTTCAGAAAGTGTGGGTTCGGGTATAAATGGCTCAGCAGTTTGTATTTCAATTTCGTTCCGATCATTTCTGCTTGGCCCATGTATATTTATTAATTGCCCAAAATAGTTTTCCATCTGTTCAGGATTGATTGAGAGTCTGCAAGCAAGTCACCATTCTCATCCTTGATCACGTTTACCCTTGCTTGATACCCATTCTTAAATTCCTTTATGCTCTTATATAAATCTCTAATGTTTTTATTTTTACTACTAGCCGTACCCGTGCGCTCCGCTGCACCTGTTAGAATTAAATATAAAGTAATTACATAATTAAAATAGGACGTTTGATCCAGGGAACAACTTTTACAACAGCGCAAGATAATCTGCTTCGCTCATTACCCAATTTATTTTGCATTGCATTTATTGCATATATATTTTATGTATTTTAACACGATTCAATTAAGCATAGTGAAAATTTGAATTATAAAATAATTGATTGCTAAGCTAACGTACTATTACTGCATACTAAATCAATACACTCTCGTTGTTCGTTAATTCTCTGAGATTAAAATCAGTGTACATAAATATTATTTTAAGAAATACAGAAAACGAATGTACAAAATAGCCTGTCAAATTTTATGTGCATAAGAAGCTATTTTAATCTTACCTGTCCTCGATTTACTCAGACGATACTGTAATGACATTATAGCATTATGTCCATCTAGAGAAACTACACTTTCCAATGGTGAAATAATAATTAATTATACAAATCGGTTAATTTAGCTTCTGATATTACTTCATACAAACACAGAAACATTCTCTGTAGGCTATGTTTAATAGCTTTCGATTGCTGATGTCCAAGGCCCCCGTTTCGATTGTTGTTGTCCAAGGCCCCTTATAGAAGAAGTCATTTGTTCTTAATTCATTGTACCGTCTTAGATGTCGTTATTTTAATTTTAAAACTCATTTATCTCATTAAATATCTGTCCTACAAAATTTTGTAAAGAATAAAACTTATCGGAAATCATTTTTAAAGAAACTTTTGTCATGTAATATTTTTCACAAAAATCAATAATAAGCGAGATATTTCGATTTATTTAATTTAGGCCCCCTTATAACCCTCCTTTTAAATCAAGTATTTTGAATGCCATATAGCCTAAAATCTAAGTTATAATGAACTTAATTTATATTCCAATTTTCATATAAATCGGTTCAGCCATTATCGCGTGGAAAGGTAACAAACATACAGACAGACATACAAACAAAAATTTCAAAAATGCGATTTTCGGTTTCAGGGTGGTTAATTATATATGTTAGGACCAATTATTTTTGGAAAATCGAAAATTACCAGAAAAATTTCTGCTACAGATTTATTATTAGTATAGATTTGTTTCTATCTCATTCAGTTTTTCCTTCAAGTAATCTCTCTTTTATTCCTAAGTGTACGATTTTCTTCCCGTCTTTTATTGAAATAATTATCTCTATTCGTGTCAACTGGATCCTGTAAGAATTTCAATGTTGCCTGTTTTCTTCTTTCTACTACCATGGAACAATCTTCATCAAACCACGATTTCTTTTTCTTAGTTTTATAATAACCTATGCTCTACTCAGCTGCAATTTTGATATTACCTCGCATATTTTTCCACACGCTCTTAACATCTACCTTTTCCTCAACTTCGTCGGAACTTGCTAATACGACAAACCTATTTGAAATTTCGACCTGATAATGTTGCTTAGTATCCTCGTCCTTTAATTTCGGAATATTGAATCTTCTAATATTAACTTAATGCTCTACTCGCTTGGCTACTGATAGTCTTTCTCTTTGTTCTCCAATTACCAAATAATGGTCGGAATTACAGTCTGCCCCCCTGAAGGTTCGACTGTTTACTATACTAGTGTGCCTTCTTTTATCTATCAAGATGTGATCTATCTGGTTATGTATCAATCCATCTGGAGAATTCCAAATATATTTATATATGTCCTTATGGGGGAATGTTGTACTTTTGACAATTAAATTGTTTCATGTGGCAAAGTTGACTAACCTAACTCCATTATCATTACTAGTTACGTGTAGGCTCTCGTTTCCAATAGTCGGTTTAAAAATATCCTCTCGTCCTACTTTAGCATTGAAATATCCCAATAAAATTTTCATGTGATATCTAGGTAACTGATCAAAAGTGTGTTCCAATTCCTCTTAGAAGCTATCCTTTATATGGTCGTCTTTCTCTTCTGTAGGGGCGTGAGCATTTATAACTACGATATCGCACCATCTACTCTTAGGTACTAAATACGATAACCTATCACTGATAAATTCGACCGTTTTTACTGCTGATTTTATTCTTTTATGAACAAAGAATCCTATTCCTAATTGGTGATTATCGTTTCCTTCCCCATAATACAAGTACTCTCTTATTTGTGTTATGCCATTCCCATCTAACCTAACCTCCTGTACTCCCACAAAGTCTATTTTATATCTAGCTAGTTCTTTTGCTACTAATGTTACCCCTCCTGTTCTACATATATAGACTTGTAACATTCCAAGAACCAAATCTCATAATCGTATTCCTTTGCTGTGGTCGTGGCAGGGAATCAGTCAAGGTAGCTTATGGCATAGTAAAATATAATTATTGGCATTTAGTTTGGTCAAGCTTTAGTTACGTTTTGAATTACATATTATTGATTTAATTATTTCAAAATTAAAAAGAAATCATGCATATTAGGGAATTAAACATTTTTAGACCCATTCATACTTCACAACTACAATGCTAATTATCAAAATTTGATATTGGAATACACTGAAACAGCAGAAAAATTCAGAACAATATGTCAGTAAATGTGGGAGTAGATAGATTTTGAAAAAGTGAATGTGTAGAAAACTATGTTAAACCGAGAAAATAGACACCAAAGTTTAAATGCATTCTACATACATCCTGAAACTCTGCTATCATACATATATGTATGTATGTATGTATGTATGTATATGTACTATCTGAAACGGACTCTCTGTCTCAATGTGCAAACAAGCTTTAGAAAATTAAGGAAAGTCACAGTAATTTTGAAATAAGAAGAGGAGAAACCTTGCAGAGGGAATATTTAAATAGGTAGCGGACGACTTTAACAATGGCGGAAGAAACACCTGGTAGAAGTTAAGTATGCAAATGAAACTTGGTGCAATGATTCACAACAGTATTTAGAATTCAATGTAAAAATCCAAAAATCATATTTTTAAGCCATGTATACCTATTTCTCAGTTTAGTACCACCTTAAAAAATTAAGTGACCTGAGTTAGAGACAATGTTTTAAGTGATCATCTCAAGCAGTGTCTTATAGTTTTCCGGGGTAAGTAACTATAACGTCATTGGGTCATCCTCAAACACAATTTAGACTCTTGTACAGCTGTAAAAAAAACAACAACAAAAAGTGGCCGTACTCGTGAACAGCAAATATTTTCTAAGGCCACTTCGGGTCACGGCGATGTTACACGATGCATGTGCTTATAGAAGCAGTTCCGGAACTACGGAATTATTCCATATCTATGTCCTGTAGACCCGCCTTAGAGTGGTCGCTTAATGATTTGAAGGTTGTGAGTTCGGGCCTTATTCAAGTTTTCATTTTTATTTTTTAATCGTTCTTTAGCGATATAAATAATATTCAAATTATCACTTATATTCTGTTATCGTTCTGTAGCGTTATAAATAATATTCAAGTTATGATTTATACTCTGTTATCGTTCTTTATCGATATAAATAATATTCAAGTTATTTATATTTTGTTATCGTTCTTTCAGCGATATAAATAATATTCTAGTTATAATTTTTTATATTCTGTTATCGTACTTTAGCGATATAAATAATATTCACGTCATTATTTGTATTCTGTTATTCTTTAGCAATATAAATAATATTCAAGTTATCTGTATTTGATATAAGTAATTATTATAATATAAATAACCATCGTTCTTTGTAAAATAGGTTATTTTATTTAAATAATTAATTATATAATATATCTCTTATATTAATTAAATAAAACGATATTTGTCATTTATATTTTGTTATCGTTCTTTAATGATACCATAACGAATAGAAAGAAGTGTGCGCACTCCTATCTGTTCAGCATTGTCGACGGTGACCGAGAGAATTAGTGGCGCTGCGATCGATATTGCTCAGTTGGAAGCGAATATCCATAAAAGAAGCAGTAGAGTGTTCGTTCATTTCGTTTGCCTTTTTTTTTCTTTTGTGTAATCAAGTGCGTCAAATACTTTAAGTGCCAATGAACTAATCTGCAATTATTCGTACACGAGTGACAAGTGAGTAACTCTCACGATGTATTTATTAAAAGACGAGATTATTATGTTTTTGTCGTGTTATATTTGAAGCAATGCCTTCGTGTTTTGTTCCGGATTGTAGGGCGGGATATGGCGGAAAGGCGGCCAATAAACACTTTTTCACCCCTCTCAAGGACAAGGACGAATTTTATAAATGGGCAAGGGCGATCCCAAGAAAAGATAGGCCATTGCCGCGAACAAGTTCTATTTGTGACTCTCATTTCTCAGACGATTTTATTGTTAAAGTAGACGCGTTCGTTGTGAATAACGAAAAAGTTGAATTGCCGAGACTGAAGTGGAAATTAAAACCAGGTGCAGTTCCTCATAGTTTCCCGAACCTGCCCAAGTACCTCTCAACGCCTATCAAATCCCGAAAACGGGAAAATTGAAGAATCCACAACTCCTCATAAAAGAAAGAGAAATGATGAAGATTATCTTCCTGAGAGAAGCATGAAAGATATTCCGGAAACAAGAGGTGAACCAAATTATGTTGATATTCAATCTTCTTCTTCTTCTTCTTCTTCTTCTTCTTCTTCTTCTTCTTCTTCTATTACTACTACTACTACTACTACTACTACTACTACTACTACTAATAATAATAATAATAATAATAATAATAATAATAATAATAATAATAATAATAATAATAAAGAACTAACTGTAGCTTCTGATCCTCAGAAAACAATAACATATCTGAAAAACCAACTGAAATATGTAAATCGGAAATTAACGCGCACTAAGTTCTGTCTGTCGTCAGCCAAAGCCAGAATTAGCGCTTTAGAAAGCGAAGTTAAAAGTAAAGAATTGCATTATAAGCACACGGCAGGTCTCAGTAAAAAGCAGAAAATAGTAGTAGATACCATGTTTAAAAAAAATAATGTAATATTAAGAATCCTAATGGAATGAGGTACAGCAGTGAATTCATTCTAGAAAGTTTATTGCTTAAAATAAAATCACCTAAAGGAGACAGACATTGTTTACAACATGAATTGCTGCCACTCCCTTCTGAAAAACACCTAAGGAAATTATGTAAGGGACTTAAATGCCCCTTTGGAGTAAATCCACACGCCATTGATGCTATTGCACAATGCTACAAAGATGAAGACGGTGTATTAATATTCGATGAAGTGAAACATAGGGAAGAAATTCAGTTTAATAATGCGTCACTTAAAGTAGATGGCTTCGTTGATTTCGGGGATCTAACACCAGACACTCCTAAACATCAATTGGCAAACCACGCTTTGGTGTTCTTGTTTATTCCCTTCTTGCAAAGCTGCGTGCAACCCGTCGCGATTTATACCAGTAGGAATGCTGCACCTGGGGATATTCTTGCAAAAATATGCATCCAAATAATTCTGCAACTGGAGGAAGCAGGAGCAAGAGTTGTAGGCTTTACATGTGATGGAAGCCAAAGAAATAAGAAAGCTTGGAAATCGTTAGGCATAAGTGGAAAGAAGGGTCAGTCTAAGTGTTTTATTTTCAATCCTGCAGATAATGAAAGGAAACTGTGGGCATTTTCTGACTTCGTTCATATCTTAAAATGTATACGAAACAATTTTAATTGTAAAAACGTCGTTTATTATAAGAACGAATTAATATACTTCAGTTTTTATAAATTGCTGTATAATGATTCTTCAGCATCTAAAGGGCTTAAAGTGTGTCCTAAACTGCCTTCAGCACATATAGAACCCTCTTCCTTTCAAAAAATGAGTGCAAGACTAGCCTTTCAGATCTTCAGCAACAGTGTAGCCAACGGCTTGAAATTTTATCGAGAAATTTTACATCAGATTTGGAAGGCAGCGAAAGCACTGAACATTTGACAAGGGATTTAAATCAAGTTGCAGATTGCTTAAATTCAAGTATTCCCATTAAAGGTCTTTATAAAGGTTCGAATTCTCACACCTCATCAATTTTCTCCATTCCATCAACACTACAAACAATACTTTCGCATCTGACAGAACCATGGAATCTTTGAGAGTTTCTCTTCAAAGTACACTGGAATTGTGTGAATTTCTTTGGAGCAAAGGGTTCCGCTATTTGTTAACTGCAAAATTACATCAAGATCCCCTGGAACGCCATTTCGCAATCATGCGATCATTGAGCTGCGACGACCATCCTTCAACTATTGATTTCCTCCAATTACATATGTTGCAATGCATTTACGTTCCTATAAAACAGGCTTTGTCATCTGGGGGGAACTGCGAACCAAAATCGGATGCGCCCTTGACATCATTCTTGAACCAAATGCGTTTACTAGCCCGAAATATAGAACGGAAAAAAATCTTAAACAAAAAATTGTCCTTCAACGTGATTCCGAATTTCAAGATTGGGAAAGTGCTATTCCAGAATTAGAAAATTCATCTATTCTCGCAGAGAAATGCTTGATATATCACCTGGCTGGATACGTGGTGAAAAATAATTTCTAAATTTATTCAATGTAACCAATGTGCCCGCTCCCTCCGTCATGGACACACTTACAGAAATAAAGGATTACGGATCTGGTCGTGACATCTCCTTCCTGTCTCATCCTTCGACGAGCGTGTTTTATATGCTTATGCAAACAGAAAAGACAATAAAAGAATATTTGAGCGATGGAATGTGGGCCGACATACTAGGACTGGATAAAAAGTAATGGCAACAGTTCGACATTTCTGACATGGCTTTATTCACAGGAGAACAACATTTACGTACCTTCTATATAGTCGCTCCCCTTATTTATTACCTTTTGCCAAATGTTTGGAAGGCGTCGTACACCATCAGTGCGTCCATCTTTGTTGATGTTCCGTATTGACTGTTCTGGTATTGTACCGGGTCCCTCGCAGTGGTTCTTTCACTCTGGTGAAAAGATCGTAATCGCATGGACTCATATCGGGTGAGTACAGTGGATGTTCCAGAATCTCCCATTGCCAACAGCGCAAGAGGTCCTTGACAGCAGCAGCGGTGTGACTCCTTGCATTATCATGAAGAATGATGGGATTCTGTACTACCAAGTGTGGTGGAGGGTTGGACGAAGGTGGTGCTGCAGGAACCTGCAGTAGTAGTCCGCTTTTGCCGTCTGCCTTGGAGGTACAGCGTGGTGTAGTATTACCCCATCAACGTCATACGCCACAGTGAAAATCACCTTCACAGCACTTTGTGTAGGGCGCACTTTCTTCGGACGAGAAGAACCTGGATGCTTCCATTCATTTGATTGACGTTTCAAGTTTGGTTGGTTCGTATGAGCGAGCCCAGGTTTCGTCCAAAGCGACGATTCGTCCAAGAAAGTCGCAATCTTTCCTTTGGTACCGGTCCAACAAGGCTTGTGCGACTGCATAGCGGTGCCATTGTTAAACCTCGGAAATTTCATGGGGTAGCCAACGCCCTCTAATTTTGCGGTAACCCACAATGTCTTGCGGAATGTGGAGCACAGTTTTGTGACATAGGCTACTCCGACTTCCGCTGCTAACTCACGCGCAGTCCATCGGCAATCAGCATCCAACAGGGAAGCAAGGAGTTGAACTGTGTTGTCCTCCACGCGGGGTCGTCCTATACGGAGGTTGTCCTGAACCGCATCCCTGCCTTCCCGGAACGCTTTAACACATCGTGCCACTGTGCGATATGGCAACGCTGCATCGGCACATGCTTCACGCAGTCCTTGAAAACATTCTTGTGCACTACGGCCTCGTGTCACTTCAATTTTGATCCAGGAACGTTGCTCTAGTTTTGTAAACGTGGTCTTAGGGCGCTCGCACTATCCCTATGAAAGTCAACGTTCTACACACTGCAGTAGATTTACAGAGTACTGTCGCCGCTGGCTGCACTAACTCCTCTAATAGTTCTTGTTCATGTCCACACAGCTGGCAGCTCGCGAACGCACCATCGTCACGTGACAGCAGTGTTGGCATAAGTTTTTATCCAACCTATGTATTTCACGAGTGCGTAGACAGTATTACCTCAATTGTAATTCAGCCACCGAGAACAGGATGCTGCTTGGATCATACCATGGATAGCATACCGAAACTAATTTTTCAATATATGAAATGTCGGTTCTTCTTCCGGACGAAACAAATCCGACGAGAACTCCAAGCTCCGAGGGCCGCCAAATCATCTCGTAAATTTCTCCAAAGTGTCGGACAAAGTAACTGTTGGTGAGTACATATTGCATGCCTATAAGTAGCCCTAAGTTAAGTTTTACATATTAAAAATATTATTTGCTTTACAGTGTGATGTATATGAATGTGTTTTTCTTTCAAATAGTCTTTAATGTTATAAGTGCAATGCCAGTAACGTACGTATATGGAGCGAATGGTAAACAGTGCAACTTACGTTAAATGTATTTACGTTTTTTTAATGCATAATTGATAGAGAAGTAGTGTCAAAACCACTAGATGTTTTTGCCTACGCATATAAACTGAACAACATGAGAGGAAAACAAGTGGGAGAAAACCACTAAATCAAGATTCAGTGGTGATACCATCAGAATGAGAATAAAAAAAAAAAAAAAAACTAGTCAAAAACTAAAACCCTAAGGATTAATGATAGATTTTGGTGTCCTGAATTTTATGAACTGCCGAGGATCATAATTGCCTAATGATGAGATAAATGAGTTGTTACTGGAGTGAAGTGTATTTACGTACTTACACGGAACAGACTGAGCGAACTCTGCACTAGCGCCGCGTGGTATCGGCCGTTTGAATTAACAGAGTGAGACCACTGTTTCTTTCTATTCGTCATGGTGATACTGTATAAATAATACTCAAGTTATAGTTTATATTCTATTATCGTTCTTTAGCGATATAAATAACATAAATTTAATATTAGGTTTGAAACACTAATACAATAGGGTTGCATAATACTGGTGTTAGTTTTTTTTATTATTACATTACTGTATACTATCTTGAAAAACAAAATGAAAAGGAGTGACGAGGAATTGAACCTGAGACCTTGACATCTAAATTCCGACGTTCTTCCGACTGAGCTAAAAGGGCACAAGTATAGAAATATTTGCGGAAAAATTGGCGCAATCCCCCTCCAAGATTTTGTGATGATTTGTAGAAGCTCGTCCAGACTAATTGGGATTTCCCGGTCTCTGAGCGGGTCAAAAATCCTGATAAAACTAATATTTAACCCTTGCGGTGAATTTCGGTGAAGTCCGGAGGCCCAATTACTCAAATCCACTCTCCTTACCTCCACGCTTGGTCCCCCTGGGATCTATTAAGATAAGAAAGAGACAGTGGTGTGCTGAAAGCAACGGGAAGTTACCGCATTTATCCTTTCCAAGAAAAACTGCAAACATGAGCAAAGGAAGCTTTTAATAGAAAAAGGAGCATCTCCTGCGGACCTCTGGAAAAAGAACTAGGGAAGAGACTAGTGAAGTGCTTTTTACGGAGTGTGGCATTGTATGGGAAAGAAACATGGACATTACGACGAAATGAAGGGAAACAAATAGAAGCATTTGAAATGTGGATGTGAAGAAGAATGGAGAGTGTGAAGTGGACAGACAGAATAAGAAATGAAGTGTTGAAAAAGGTGGGTGAAGAAAGAATGATGTTGAAACTGATTAGAAAGAGAAAAAGGAATTGGTTGGGTCACTTCGTTGAGAAGAAACTGCCTACTGAAGGATTCACTGGAAGGAATGGTGAACGGGAGAAGAGTTCGGACGGAAGAAGATATCAAATAATAAACGAAAGATATGTGGATCATATGCAGAAACTAATAGGAAGGCAGACAATAGGAAATATTGGAGACTGCTGGGTTTGCAGTGAAAGATCTGCCCGTGAGTGAGCGAACACGTATGTATGTTCAGGATGTCTGGAATGTTGTGGCTGAGAACAGTCGCTATTTGAAAAGACTAGTCGATTCCATGACCACTCGACTCTAAGATGTGATCGATATCTGGAGAAGATAGACTAAATATTGAATCGTGGCTTTTTGTTTTGTTTTTTGAACGCTTAATTGTTTGAATGTTCTAAGACAGACGCCAGTAAGTTTGTTTTGTTTATGCCACGAAAGATATTTTTATTGAGAATAAAATCTTTTTTTTCTTTTCATTTGCAGTCATAATGTCATAATAAATAATGATAAAATCATGGCATAATA
Organism: Periplaneta americana; assembly: GCF_040183065.1. NCBI lineage: Eukaryota > Metazoa > Arthropoda > Insecta > Blattodea > Blattidae > Periplaneta > Periplaneta americana. The sequence goes on from NC_091129.1 coordinate 111,984,729, forward strand.
CATTCATGAACCTGATGTTAATTACTAAAATAATCATAAAAGAGACGGGAGCAATTATGTATATTTTCTCTCTCTATCTCTTAATAACAAAACAAAAAAGAACATAAAAAGCACTGGGTTGTGTTCCAACGCAGGACCTCATGAATACTAGGCCGAAACGCTACCATTACGCTATAAAGTAACACACAGTAGGCTTTAATTATAACTGTAGATATCAGGCAACGTGGTCCAATAACATATAACATCGCCTGTTTCCGAATTGTAGCGAAGATATCCGAAGGTAACTTTGCTTCTAGAGAGCGGCCACTTTTTCTTTTGACAACTGTACGTCCTCTTCATCAAGTTCCCCCTAAGAAGAGCAGATGCTCCATGACTGTGCACACTTTTGGTCCAGTCTATAACCTATATTTTCTTTGTTCTATTCTCTTCTTGCTCGAGAGCTGAAGCCGCTTCCCCAAGCAAAATTTCAGCAATAATTTTCAAAGACTTCCTCACAGCAAAATGACGACGGCTGATGTTCATTTTTGTGATTTAAATTTTGCGCTGTACGACTCTACTCTACCATATTATTTTGCATTTGCGTGTGAACGTTTACTCTACCAAATTCGGTAGAGTAGAGTAGTTCGGCTAAAAAGTATTCTAGTTTACTCTACTGTTGATTCTACTAATGAAAACTAGACCTTAGGCTTGGTGGTGGTGGTGGTGGTGGTGGTTGTGGTGGTCAGAGCCGGGTATTTGTAGAGATTGCGATGATACATATTATATATAAGTGATTTAGATTAATATTGAGGAATTAAGATAATATAGTAATTAATAATCTGCAGATAAAACAATCACGATAAATAAAGTTATGAAATGGGATCGTAATATCAAAATATAAGTCGCGAATTATCACTATTTCGTTATTTTAAAGCGAATTACAAATTACATATCTTTTTTTTAATTATTCCAGCAACTGGTTAACTATTTTTTACCCGGATTTGTTATATCGAGAAACATTCCTAAGATCAAGCAAGCGCTTACAGTATCTAATGCAGATTCTGAAAGATTTTTTCAAGGCACAATTATTTGATTGTAACAGACAGGTGCTTTGGAATGTTGAAAAATAATACTGAAAGATATTGTGCAATGCTGCAGTTTGGGAATGCTCCGGATCCTTATTATCAATCAAATTTAATAATTAAGTTAGAAATAATTGATTAACTGGCGAACTTACTCATGTTAATTATGTAAGCATGTGCGGCTTACAGCTGCTTCGGTGTTACTTGACACCATCATCAGAGCCTTCTGGGTCTTGGCGAACTACTCACCACACGAACGCACCCACACAACATGCAGAGATGTCGAAATGCCGCCAAGACCCAGAAGGCTCTGATGATGGTGTCAAGTAACACCGAAACAGCTGTAAGCCGCACATACTTACGTAATTAACACGCCAGTTAATCGATTATTTATATTCAAGTGTTAAAAGTAGTGTACACAAGATTCAAAATGAATTAAGTTAGGTTTCATATTGTAACTGTACACGAGATAAGTTTATAAAATATGATAGTTTACGCACTCTATAGAGTACGAGTATTCCAGCTTAAGAAAAAAGGCATTGGTCTTATTGGTCTTGGCTAGTTCACTGTTGCCGCAAGATTCCTCCGTTAGAAGGAGTGATATATAGTATCTCTATCTCACTCTCTTTCTAATAAATAGCAAGTTCATCGCACAAGATGGGTACGTTGAGTCCGTTCAAATGACAAAAAGCAGTATTAATGTTATAATGATGCCTGCAAAAAACATACATTATATTTTGTGCGAGATCGTACGTATTTGCTTGCTTTCCGCACAGAACCAATACGCGGTAAGTGTGAAATACCATATTCAGTATTCCCAACGTAACACACATAACAATTTCCCTCTTCTTACCGCTTAAGAGCGACATTCATTTTACTGCTTTAGGCTTTTAACATATTATTTTTAGAGACGTTTAACATAGTAATAATTATAAATTGGAAACGTACCACTGCAATTTCACCTAAATTGCACTATTAATTATTGTCTTTAAATATTTGCAAAAATTAAGTAAAGTCTACTACTCCACGAAAGCTATTACATTCCTGATACAAGTGGCATTAAGGAAGCCGTGAAAAAATCAACAAGATTCCAGATGCTGATGTTATTACTGCAATATGTTATATAATTTCCCTCTTCTTACTGCTTAAGAGCGACATTAATTTTACTGCTTTAGGCTTTTAACATATTATTTTTAGAGACGTTTAACATAGTAATAATTACAAATTGGAAACTTACCACTGCAATTTCACCTAAATTGCACTGTTAACTATTGTTTTTAAATGTTTGCAAAAATTAAGTAAACTCTAAAACACCACAAAAGTTACTGCATTTGTAATGCAAGTAACATTAAGGAAGCCATGAAAAAATCAACAAGATTCCAGATGCTGATGTTATTACTGCAATATGTTATATAAATAATATTGTTAAAATATTAAAATGAAAAATAAATCGTTACATAACCTTACCGTTTGTTTTAAGTTCGCATTTATAGACGGGGAAAAAAAAGACAGACGTATATCACGGCCTGCTGGAGTATAGTAAACATAGAAAACATTTTATAGCAACAAAGTTGAAGATGGATATTTTGGTTTTCCGAAGTTGCCGTCATTAAACAGAAACCAAGATGGCGATTTCATTGTAACTAATTAGAAATTCGCCTTTCAGGTATGTAATAAACGATCTTCGCACAAAATAATGTACGATACACGAGCGGCATGTTTGTTTTCATGTTCTCGGAAATTAAAAAAGCTCAACTACGTTTCGCTTTTTCAATCTTTTCCTCGAACATGAAAACGTCAACATACCGCTCTTGTAACGTATATTACTATTATCTACATTATAACTAGACTTGGGACATTTAGGCCATTAACCAACTTTCAGACACCTCAACCATTTAGGCACCTATAAAGTTACTGCAATTACAAATAATAGTAATAATAATAATAATAATAATAATAATAATAATAATAATAATAATAAAAGTGTCAAAAATCAATACAATTATTTTATTGGGTTAATTGCTTATAATGCAGATTTAAGATTATGTACAGCACACGTTTTCCGTTATTAAATGTTAAGAAGAGCTTATTATACAAAATTAAGATTAGTTGCAGCACACTTTTTCCGTTATTAAAATGTTAAGAAGCGCCTTGAGGGGGTTGCCGAAGCGGGAGTGGTATATGGACTGTGTTGGCTGTACGGACCGGTCGTTAAGGGGGTTAAGGAGTTAGGTCGGTGCGCGTAGACGTAGACTGGAGGATCAGTGGGCACGCAACTCATCCCATACAGGGGGTGTACAATAGACCTCAAGGTCATAGTGCGTGGGATGTTCCCTCCCTCCTAACAAGAAAAAAAAAGTTTAAACATTGGTTTATTGTAAGTAGACTTCCAAGTTGAGACACATAGTAAACTCTGAAGTGACGAGCACACAGGATAAACCAGTGTTTACAGAGCAGCTGGTAATTTAGTTGTCTCCCATCATACACACAACGTATTAGTTGGAGATTTTACAATATATTGTATTGTATTTATTAACATTCCATGGTATTCATACATTGCTTCACAGCTAGAATATGGAACAAGTCAATAAACTTAATACTATTATAAAGTCTTAATTTATAGTCACAGTCTAGATTAAATATGTACAGAAGAGGTTTACAATATAGTCTACTAATACAACACAAAGTTTTAGTATCAATTTCATGAAGCGTTGTTGAATGTCATGAATTCACCTACAGAACAGATGACGTGAGAAATTACAGTAGGTACTTCTTTATTTTTATTTTAGTTATTTAACGACGCTGTATCAACTACTAGGTTATTTAGCGTCGATGAGATTGGTGATAGCGAGGTGAGGCCGAGGATTCGCCAGAGATTACCTTGTATTCACATTACGGTTGGGGAAAACCTCGGAAAAAACCCAACCAGGTAATCAGCCCAAGCGGGGATCGAACCCGCGCCCGAACGCAACTTCAGACCGGCAGGCAAGCGCCTTAACCGACTGAGCCACGCCGGTGGCTGGTACTTCTTTAGTTTGGCCCTAAATAATGCTATGTTTTGAGTTTCATTTTTTATATCGATAGAGAGGTTATTAAAAGTTTTCATTGCTATATAACGCACTCCTTTTTGATAGCACGATAAACTTGTCAATGGAGTATGAAGGTCATTTTTGACGTGTATTTATGTTATGAACTGTTGAATTAGTTACAAAGTTTTCACGATTACATACGAGGAAGATTATTAATGAAAAAATATACTCACAAGCCTGATCCTACGGGGTATGGATGCGATCAGGCGTCTCGCGTGAAGATACACGATCCCAAGCGTCCTCGATAATATTCCAGAGTGCATCTTTTGTGGTCGGCTGACGTGACATTGTATTTATAATCGCGTTCACAGTTTTCTTCACCTCCGATCACACATTTTTTAGGTCATTCAGATCTGATGAACAGGGAGGCCATTCTATCTGTCTGATATATGGCCTCTCTGAAAACCATCTCATGACCTCGACACGTGTGAACACGATGATATCATCATCATCATCATCATCATCATGATCAGGATATATCATCCGTACAGAGGGAAGCATAACATTTTCCAATAAGACCTTGTATTATTGGGCATTAAGATTTCCGTCGAGCCGCCATAGAACACCTAGACCGTCACTGGACATCCAGCCCCAACATGGAACAGATACACGGCCACTGGGAAAGCGAGTTGTCACATGCATAGGATCATATCGGGATCCCGTGAACGGTAGACTATTTGCCGCCCGTAATTGTCAGAGGAAAAAGTAACTTCGTCTGAAAATATGACCTTATTCCAATCAAAATTAACATTTTCCTCTGCAAATGCAAGGCGGAATAATCTGTGGTCATCAGTGATGCACCCTTTCATTGCTGCCACTCTTGGATAACGTCCTACGTCCCGCAGATTCCTTATGACTAGGGCCCGGATTTTGATGACCTAAAGAATACTAAAATATGACCTTAAAATGATGACTTTATGACTTTAAAATCAATGAAAATTGACCTAAAAATAAAAAAAGAATGACTTAAAAATTACCTTTATTTGTCGATCTCCTTGCGCAATATGACAATATCACTTACACTTTATCACTCAACACTGCATTACAATAACTTGCAAACACCTTTTGCAAGTATTAAAATTTGAAGGACCGTCGATTATCAACTAATAAGGACTTATACATGGAAAAGGTTCTTTCCACATCGACTGAAGATACAGGAACATACTTAAAACAGCAAATATCGCCGGCTTCCAGCTGTTCTTCAACGAATGAATACTTCTTGCCTGACAGTACATCAGAAATCTTGCACATTGTGTCATATCCACTGTTCTTGTTCAACACATTTTCCATTTTAGCAAAGGCAAGTTTGCCACTTCACCTTTCACACGACTTAAATCACTTACAACTGATTTCACCAATTCTATTTGAGTTGACATAAGACATCCACGTTGTTCCAGGGAAGTGATAATTCGTGGCAGAAATCCAAAATTAGATCTTATGTAGGCCAATTTCCCTTGAATTTCTGAGTGAGAGAGAAGGTCCTGGGATATTTTTATGGATGCTGCACTGTCACTATCAAAAGAATCTATGACTTTTTTCACAATTTCAAAATGTTCACAGTAATAATTATTACAGGCATCTAATCAGGTTCCCCACCTAGTGAGTATTGGAGCTGGTGGAAGCGGTATCCCATGGGCTTCACTTTGGAATATATTCACACGAGATGGTGATTTCAGAAATACTTTTTTCACATTTCCGATTAATTTATTCACGTCTGGAAAATTACCCCTTATTTCTTCTGCAACTCTGTGGCAAGCATGCGCCAAGCAGGTTACATGTACCATCTTTGAATACAGCGCCTTAAGGGAATTTGCGGCCTTAACCATATATGGCGCTGCGTCCGTAAGAAAGAGAAGCACAGAATCATGTTGAACACCGCTAGGCCAAAGATAGTTCATTGATTTGTCAAATAATTTGGCTATGGTGGAGAAGTTTGCTTTCTCCAAGACTTCACAATTTAAAAGGAAAATGTCACCACTGTTTTCTCCATTCATGTCCCCAACAATTACATTTACAACATAGCGACCCATTCAATCTGTGGTCTCATCGATTGAGACCCAGATTTTTTTCCCGTCCAGTTTTGCTCGTATGGGATCAATAGTTTTGTTGTAACATGATTCAATATAATTTTTTCTAATTGTCGACTCATCTGGGATGGATTTTCCAGTGTATTTCTGCAGGAAATCTCGCTTGACATAGCTCTTCGTAAAACACTGAATTCGCTGAGTTTGCACTAGTGCACTGCCCGAGAAGCATCTGTTGTTTTTTTCTTTCTCTTGCTTGAAGACCGCGTTTATGTTTCTCTCTGTTCACATGTTGGTCCACGGTGAATCTCTTCTCTGCTGAAACCTTCACTTCACAAATTTTACAGTACAATATAGTACCATCACTAGAAAATACAGTGTCGCCATACTCCGATACAAACTGTTTTAATTTCGCGGAATTGCTTGTTTTTAATTTCGGCATGGCAAAATAGAAATATTACTTCAGTACCTCTAAACGACTACCTTCCGCTCTGTGAACGACTGAATTGTAACCAGTACACAAGAACCCGTGACAGTGCGACCCTCAAGCAGGTAATTTCACCCCCACATTCCTTTAGAGGACAAAGTCTGTCTTAAAATAGACATGACCGGTTAGTTGGACGAGTCCAAATGTTTAACAGAACATGAATAGGGGTGGCCACAATGCAACAGATTTCCAAGAATTCATAGATTTCGTGCTTCAGAAACATAATTTTACTAATATTAACAATAATGCAATCAAAATCGCTAAAAATGACAAAAACCCGGATTTGGCCTTAAAATATGACTAATAGAAAGTAATAATCCGTAAAAAATGCCCTATCAGAGAAAAGTATCCAAAAATGCATAAAAAATGACCCATAAAATTGGTTTAATTTCACTGAAGATGATATGAGCTACATTTATCTTCCATAGAGCATTGTCCTGGCATCATCAGAAAAAAGATGCAAAGTCATCAAAATCCGGGCCCTACTTATGACAGTGCGAGAAGATCCAGGGAAACGGGCATTTACTGTAATTGAAGAAGCAGATTGATGCGCAGAACTATGTTTTCAGAAGTTCCAGATATCTCTAAATAAATTCCACATCAATATAGAAATAAACATCTGACGTCCTTACGGGGTACACGACCTTGAATCGCCTACACAAGAAGGCTGTTACCACGGAGCTATTACAAAGCAATGTAACGGCACTATTTACGAGTGTAGACTATATCTGGAACGCATTGGTTTTCTCTTTAACATTATTCATCTCGTTTTTGCAATACTATTAACATTATGATGATGGTCATGATGATGATGATGATGATGATCATTATTATTATTATTATTATTATTATTATTATTATTGTTATTATTCTCGTGTTTGTAATGCTATGAATATTATTATTGGTATTATTCTTGTTGCAATATTATTATTAGACATTATTATTATAATAATTATTATTACTGCTACTATTACTAATACTAATTTTAGTAACTGAATACTCCTTATGGAGAAGGGAGAAGATCCAAGAATTGAGCATCTGTTTTAATTCAAGGGTAATTAGGAAGAAGTCTCCGATATTACTGAACGTTTTTGTTTAATTTTTCAACTAATTCAAAATCCTGTGCACGTTAATAAATGTATCATTCGTTTCCAGCTAGAGAAAAATAAAACGAAACAAATATATGAGTCATTCCACGTCAAATCGTACAGCAATAAAACACGACCTTCTCGTAAATGGTCGATTTTTTTTCATGAATTCCAGACATCAAATAAGGGGACTTATATTGTTTTATTTTCACAATTATTAATTATTTGTGTACTTATGACTATTTGAAATTACGCAAATTATGCGCGCACTATTACATAAACTCACTTGGAACTCTGTGTGTACAGATAATTGAGATTTGCGGTTTAGCGCATTTGAAAGACTAAATACAACACTTTTTATTACTTTAGGCCTATCACAAATAAATTTAAAATTTGGTCTAATTTTTTAATCATTTCTTTTTCAAAGCAAAATTACTATATTAAATAGCCACGTTAAAAATCTGATGTATTATCTGTAAACTACTGGATTTAGAAATGTGGGATCTGCACACATACATTTGTAACAATTTATTTTCCGGAGGCATGCACGCGCTCGCGATTCCCAGCTGCTGAACTGCTTGCGGACGTTGGCTAGAAGGTTGCCCGCGGAAAGTTTGACGAAACCCCCCGTTGCATATAACTGATGTCGCCACACTACAAAACAAATGCATTCATCCATCAAGTGATTAATACCTTAAGGAACAGTAAATATCTTATCTAAAGTTATTTTATTATTGTCAGCTCAGCTAAGAGGGAGAGCCCTCCACAATGCTGTATATAGCCAAGTGTTTAACGATAGCAAGGCTGGGTAAGGCAGTAAACTTATGGCAGTAAACAGATGGCAGGAGACAAAATATAGAAGAGGAAAATAATCAGGGGACCAAAGGGGCAGTATATGGTCTCAGGGGGACACACTCTGCTGGTGAGTGTGTACCATTAAAACCTGAGAAAGGCCATGAATTCCTGCCAAGTCCTATTCATGCATGTCCTCGTCATGATCCCTGGGTGCATTTTGCAGCTAAGAATGAAAGGGCGAAAATGCGAGATCCTGACGCAATAATTGGGACATGCCAGCTAAGGGAGAGAACCCTGACAGAAAACTACCGCTGCCTTGCGGTGTAGTTGGCACTACAAAGGCTAAGGGAGTCAACCCTGAAAGAAAATTCTGGTCCTCCAAGGAAGGGATTAAGCACAGGGCTAGCTACCCGGTCTTATAAAAATATAAACTGCTACGTTTCCCAAATATATTAAAGCCGGACGGATTAACAGGCATCGACTTTGGCTGCGTAAGCGGACTTTATCATTTGGAACATGGAATGTACAAGGAGTAACTGGAAAAATTATAGAGGTGGTTAAGACAGTTGAGTCACTGGGAATGGACAATGTAGTATTGACTGAAAGAAAAAAGAAAGGACAAGGGCAAGAAGTGATAGGTGACTATATCCACATATGGACCGGAGTGGATAAAACATCAAGAGCGAAATCAGGTGTATCTGTCCTGATAAAGAAGAAATGGAAACGAGAAGTTGTTAGTTGGAAAGAAATAAATGAGAGGATAATAAGGATAACGATGTCTATGTTTGGAGTTAAGTTAGAAATAATAGGGGTCTATGGTTCGAATGATGATGATACAGTAGATAATAAAAGAGACTTTTATGAGGACTTAGGAGAGGTGGTGGATGAGTATTCGGACAGTAGTGAGATGTTAATAATAGGGGACTTTAATGGAAGAGTGGGAAGGAAAATCAATGATGAGATTGTAGGCCAGTGGGGAGAAGATACGATAAACGATAATGGTAGGAGATTGATAGATTTTTGCACAGGACAGGAATTTGTTATAATGAATGGGAAATTTAAACACAAGGATATCCACAAGTTTAAGTGGGTGAGACCATCTAGGAATCAAAAATCTATTATAGATTATGTGATAACTAAGATAAAACGTACAATTAAGATACAAGACGTTATGGTGAAGAGGGAGGTAGAGTGTGGATCCGATCACCATATTGTTACCGCAAAAGTTGCTTTTCCCATAAAGCCAATTTAAAACTAAAGGAGAGAGAAGAGAGTAATGGAATTTCTATGTTAGATAGTCCAAGATACATGGTACACTTGCTGCAAGAAAGTAGTGTGAAATATTTATACCAGCAAAGGCTTACGAATAAACTGGCGGAGGTGAATGAAGACTGGAGTGCCGCAGAACTGTACGAGTATTTGAAACACTCTATTATGAATGCAGCTGAGGAGGCTTTAGGAATAGAAAAGGAGAACAGAGGAAAAACAGAATGGTTAACTAAAGAGATATTAGGCGTAATTGAAGAAAAGAAAGCACTCTATCGAAAATGGCTGAGCACAAAGAATGAAGAAGATTTTGAAGAGTATAAGAGGTGTAAGAAGAAAGTAAAGAAGATGGTTAAACTATCTAAGAAAGAGCAGTGGGAAAAATACTGTGGGGAAATAGACCACACGCTAGGATATAGAAGATCGACAGAGGCTTGGAAAGCCTTAAAAAAATGAGGACTGTCCATAATCCATCACCAGTGACACAACTTGTGAGCATGGCGAAATGGGAAACACATTTTAAGGGTCTCTTGACTGAAAAAAGAAGAGGAATAAGTGAAAATTTTGGTAATGACAGACTACCCTCACATATGGAGCCGATTTTGGAGGAGGAAGTTCAGCATGCACTATTGAAGGCAAGGAATGGAAAGGCAAGTGGGCCTGGAGGAATTATTTTTATTTTTATTTATTTTAAATCCACCACCAACAGAAGCAGGCTTCCAATTATAGGTGGCTTACGCAGATGTATACACAAAATACATAATAAGAGAGAAAAAACAACAAAACAAACAACATAAACGAAAGAAAGAAAATACATAATGGTAATAGATGCTAGAATATAATATTAATATAGTGCCAAATGTCAATATAATGATGCAAAATTATTTAAAAACTAGAGTAAAAACATTATAATACACTTCTTCATAATTTAAATATCTAAGGAAATACAATGCTTTTTAATATTGTATGAAATTTTTCAATTGTTAAACTGAAATCCAATTGAGAATCACAGTTTAAAGACAGAGAGTTGTAATTATTACACATAACAAACAATGGAGAGTTCTTGAAGAAAACAGTTCTAGGAATAGGAATAATAAAAGGTTGCCTATGACGTAATTCTCTTCTTTTTACATTGAACTGAAGGAATTTAAGAAAATCACAGTTATTCAATATACCATTAACAGTCTTATAGAGTAAAATTTGGCTATTTATTAATCGTCGAGATTTTAAAGATTTATAATTAAATTCAAAAAGTAACTGATTATATGAAATTTGCTTGTCATAAGACGATACGTGATGTTTTTTAAAATATAAATAATGTAAAAATCTTTTCTGTATCCTTTCTATTTGCATCTGATGGGACTGGAACTGAGGTGACCATACTACAGACGCATACTCTAGCTTACTTCTAACAATGGTTTTATAGAGAGTATCAATAGTATTTATACTTTTTAATTCTTTTGTATTTCTGATTATAAATCCTAATTTTCTATATGCATCAATTACCACGTGATTTAAGTGCATTTTAAAGCATAAGTTGTGTGTAAAATAAATACCCAAATCCTTAAATGATTCTACTCTAGGTAACTTCACACCATTAATTTGATACGAATTTTGAGGAACTGTCTTATTTTTAGAATATGTCATAAAGCAACATTTATTAAGATTTAACAGAAGAAAATTATCAATACTCCATCTATATAGTCTGTCCAAATCATGCTGTAGATCAAAAACGTCTTGTTGTTTGTCAATGACTTTATACAATTTAACATCATCAGCATATAGTAAACATTTAGTGTGCAAAATCTGTTTAGGTAAGTCATTGATATGAAGTAAAAAGAACAAGGGACCAAGATTAGATCCTTGGGGTACACCTGAAGTTACTGTGAATGGTTTTAATTTTACTTGATTGAATGAAACATACTGCTGCCTGTTTGTAAGATATGACGTTATTAACTGTAAATATGAATAAGATAATCCAAAACTTGAAAGTTTATTAATTAAAATTTTATGGTCAATTTTATCAAACGCTTTGGAAAAATCAAGGTATATCACGTCTAAATTTCTGCGATTATGTAATGTATTAAATGCCTTTTGTGTAAAATTAATTAGATTTGTTGTGGTAGACCTAAGGGTGTAAAATCCATGCTGATTTATATCAATTGCACTATAAACATGTTGAAAAATTCGTGTATATAGAATCTGCTCAAATACCTTGGACGGGGCACAAACTATTGCAATGGGTCTATAATTTTCAATTTTACTATTATCACCAGATTTAAACACAGGGCAAACCTTTGTTAATTTCCACATTTTCGGAAAAGTCCTTGTTTTTAAAATTAAATTATACAACAAACATAAAGGATACACAAGTACTTCGAAACAAGCTTTCAATACATAAGGAGGTAAATCATCTGGGCCACAAGATTTTTTAGGCTTTAATTTTTTTATAGCAGTCAAATATTCTTGTCTAGTTATAGGCTCAGTTGTTAATGGATAATTAATATAATCCGGTATTACCGTATTTTCTTTTTGAAGGTTGTGTGATATATTTACAGAGTAAACCGAACTAAAGTAATCAGCAAACGCTTCCGAAATAGAATAATTACTATCAAAAATGTGATCTTGCCTAGTCATTAACTTTGCTGTGATATTTTTGCTAGTTCTCCTATTTTTTATATAGTTCCAAAATACTTTAGAGTCGTTTTTAAAAGTATTATCTATCTCAATAACATAACTATGATACGCATTATTTATCATAGTTTTAACTCTCTTTCTAATTTGTTTAAATTGTTCTTTATTATACTGAGATAAATGCATCCTTCTCCTGAAATATTCTTTCAACTTGAGATTATTTATAATTTCTTTTGTAAACCAGGATGGATATTTCTTTTTAGCTGAAACTCTTTTCTTTGGAACTGTAGAATCCATTACAGAATATAGTACTGAGTAAAAGTAATCCGTAGCAACATCAATATTAGTAAACTGTGATAACAATTGCCAGTTAACATTGGAAAACAATTTATACAATTCTAGGAAGTGAGCTTTCTGGAAATTATACACATGAGTATAACTCTGTTTAACAAACGATTTTTGTCTCTTTAATGATATATTAACATTTAAGGCAGGGTGATAAGTATCAACAAATATAAGAGGAGAATCATCTTGTAATACACAGGCAATTCTATGGAAATTAGTAACAATCAAGTCAAGCGTTTTTCCATTAGAATTTAAAATATTATTTATAGATTGTAAGTCATGCATAGAAAGAAAATGTGACAAAGCTCTGTAACAAGGTCCAGCACATAAAAAATTATAATTTGTGCCTGTAATTAGAGGCAAATTGAAGTCCCCTGCGATTAATAAATGCTTATTTTAGAGATTTGTATTATTTTCAAAAAAATGATAAATAATTTTCTAAATTTGAGCCAGGCGGAAAATACACTCCAATAATAATATATACCTGGCCATGAATAATTGTTTGAATACATAATGCTTCAATATCACCAAATGGTAAATTGACACTTTTTGAGGCTACGTCCGACGAAATCGCAATGAGGACTCCACCACCTCTTCTGTTCTGTCTATCACAACGATAAACATTATAATTAGAATTAAACAATTCTGTGTTATATACCCCATGATGTAGCCATGTTTCAGTCAATACTATAATTTTATGTGAAATTAAAAGACTATTTAAATATAAATCAGTTGTCTTTGTGTTGAGACCTCTCACATTCTGGTAGTAAATAGTAAAAGATCTACTATTAATGCTCATAATATGCTTAAAAGAGGTTCAAAATAATTGAAAAATTGTAAAATTCTATAGAAATTAAGCTAACTTAGCTACATCATCTATTGTTTTCAAAATCTGAATATTTCTATCCCCTTCTTGTCTCTTGAGTTTAATATTACCAGCATTATCAACCCATAGGTAGGCAAAATTTTTAAGTTTCTTCAACTTCCTAGCTTCACTGTAAATGTGCCTACGCAAACGTGTGAGACTGTGATTGATATATATTATATTGTCATTATTAGAAAATCCCACCTGACTAGCTTTCAGGTTACGCTTAACTTTGCGCCTGTGAATAAATTGATCCTTGTCTATTCGTCGGACGAACTTAACAATTACTGCAGCAGATGGTTGACTGGGCGACTTTCCTAATCGATGACGAGAATCTATCATTTGAGGCTGAATTTCTATGTCCATTGCACTTCCAATGTTCTTTACTATGTCCAAAAGATTTTCATTAGCCATTTCAGGAATTCCATGTATTTCAATTGAATTTCAGCGTCCATATTGCTCCAAATCGTCTAACTGAACTTTCGTTTCCTCTAGATTATTTTTAGTAGCATGTTCCCTTTTTTTAAACCATCAATGGATTCTAAGCATGATGATGGGATTATGGAAGTATGGCCCCCCTTTATTACAAAGACTTATTTGCAAGATGTTTAATCAAATCTTGGAAGGGGATGAAATACCTGAAGATTGGGCTTTATCATACATATCTGCTATTTATAAGAAAGGAGATAGGAAGGATCCTAATAATTATATAGGTATTAGTGTCATGTCCTCTATAAGTAGAATTTTAGTGCAATTTTAAAGGATAGATTAGAAATAGCAATTGAGGGAAGAATATCTGAGGATCAGGCTGGTTTTACTGCAGGTAGATCTTGTATGGATCATATCTTTGATATAAGACAAATCACTGAAAAATCATATGCTAAAGCCCAAGAAATTCATTTAGTTTTTATCGATCTTGAGAAAGCGTACGACTCTGTACCAATTAACAATCTGTGGGGAGCAATGGAAAATATTGGCATCGGGAGGTCTCTGATAACAGTAATTAAAAAATTATACAAGAAGAGTCGAGCTGTAGTGAAGGTAGGGAAAAGGCTGTCAACTCCATTTCCAACAACAAAGGATCTGAGGCAAGGATGTGGCATGTCCCCATCCCTCTTCAAAATATATAGTCAGCAAGTTTGAGAGAGATGGAATCGATCGTGTAAAGGTATGGGAGTTCCAGTTGGCCATGAAACAATACATTCTCTCCTATTTGCAGACGACCAGGTATTAATTGCTCAGTGTCGTGAAGACGTTAAGTTCATGTTGAGGAGGTTGATGGAAGCCTTTGATATAGGAGGTCTTTGCATTAATATGAATAAAACTGAATACCTCGTTGTGGGCAATAGTGGAAGAGATATTATCCTACCGCAAGGAACAATTAAATCTGTGAGACATTTTAAGTATTTGGGGTCTATTATCCAAGAGTCTGGGAGCTGTGAAGCAGATGTAGATCACAGAGTGCAACAGGCAAGAAGGGCAATAAAGATGCTGAATGGGGTACTGTGGAGTAGATCCATTTCCAAACAAATGAAGAAAAGAATTCTACAAACTATAGTTGAATCTATACTAACATACGGGGCAGAGGGATGGGCACTTGTTGAACGTCAGAAGTGTAAGATACAAGCGACGGAGATGGAGGGAATAAGAAGAGCTGCTAGAGTATCCAGATTGGAAAGGAGAAGGAATGAGGATGTGAGAAAAATGATGGAGATGGAAGAGTCGGTAATTGAAAGAATCGAGAAGCGAACCCTTCAATGGTATGGCCACGTAAAAAGGATGAAAGAAGAAAGATGGCCAAAGATTATTCTGGAATGGTCACCTCGGGGAAGGAGGAAGCGTGCGAGACCAAGAAAAACATGGAAAGCCGGTGTCATGCAAATGATGAAGGACCGACATATGCAGGAGGAGGATTGGCGGGATCGAGAAGGATGGCGGAAGGGAATTCAGGGCAACCGCTGAAGAGTGAAAGGGCCCACAAAAGAAGAAGAAAATAATCAGTCAGGGTTTGAATTTCATGGAGTGACGTGACTTCTATACAACATGAGTGACGGTAAAAATCGGGTAATATATAATAAGTGTTTAAATCCATTTGACCTTCCTAATCACGCTTTTAAAAAGAAAAGTACACTAAGACGCGTAAGTCGCGATTTATTGATAAAGTTCAATTTAAAGGAATCTTTGAATGTGCGAATATGTGATTCGTTCCGTAAAAAATCTTTCAACTTCTGGATAGGTGATATTAATAAACATGAATCAAATGAAAGTGCAGAGAAAGTGATTATCCCAGTTCTTTTTCTAGCTGATCTATGGATACAGCGCTAGAAACCAGTAATATTGAGGAATTAAACGAAAGTTTGATGTCAATAGAATCCCCTATCAAGAAAAGAAAACTACCACAAAAACGATACTCCCGTGAAAAGTTTCGAAAAGTAAAAGGCTCCCTATCAAGTAAAGTTTTTCATGTAGAAGATGCATCGTCATCTCTTCAAAAGTCAGCCATATGTTATTTTTGACGGAATGTAAGAAAATGTACTACCTGAAAATGACATAGTTATTGCAGACTTTTCTGAAAATTATTCATTTTTAATACAAGATTCAGTACAAGGTGTGCACTGGAACAAATGCCAAGCCACAATACATCCTTTCGTAGTATATTTCAAAGAAGATACAGAAATTTGTCACAAAATTATTGTTGTCATCTCAGAAACCATGAAACATGACACCGATTCCTTTCACTTTTTTTCAATCCGAAGAAATCAATTTCTTAAAGCAAGAATTCAACGATATGAAAAAAATCACCTACTTTTCCAATGGATCAAGTTCACAATACAAAAACAAAAAGAAGTAAAAAAATAATTGCTTACATGAAGACGATTATGGAATTAGCGCTGAATGACACTTCTTTTGCAACGTCGCATGGTAAAGTTCTATGTGATGGCATTGGAGGAACTGTTAAAAGACTTGCCACGAGAGCCAGCCTGTACAAGATCCTATAACAACACAAAAAAAAAAAAAAAACTGTTTGATTGGTCAAAAAAAAAAAACATTTCTAACGTGTCATTTATATTTTGTCCATTAAACAGGCACAAAAACCACACTGAAAATTTGCAGGCCAGATACCACAATCTAAAACCAATAACTGGTACATTAAAATTACGTTCTTTCATTTCGTTTTGAAGATTTAGTAAAACAATTTTCTTTCGAGAAAGAAGGTAGACGAATGAAAATTTAAAGTGTAGTGTGAATGAAAACAAACGTTTAAAAAGCATAATGTACAAATATTTGAAGATATCGTAATAAGTAAATTAGCAGTGTTTCCTCGAGTGACTTGATCACTACTGTGTGTAATCTTGCAACGTTCAGTCGATCATCCAGCGCCGATAAACCTCCCAGCGCGCTTCAACGCTTCCCGTCCACTACTCCTGCACCGACCGCTACACATTGTTTCGTAAGTAATTAAATTTCCATTAAACTATTGGAGATCACATTGTGATTTCTTCTGGGATTATTAAGAATACTTCAGTGCACCTAGTAGGCATTTTTTTAGATTTTTCACATTGATATCTAACTTTTAAAAATTGAATTATAAAAAGATATCTGTAATAATTATATTAAAATTAGTTAGTAAATATTTAACAAAAGACAACACTTTAAGTTTTTAAATGCATTTTTTTTTTTATTTTTAACATCAATATCCTCAGAAATATGACGCTTTAAATGTTGGATTGTGCGACATTTTTAGCGAATTTTAACATGCAATATTTTAAAAACATGTGCACTTAGGAGGAAATAAAAATACACTTGTTGGTTTATTATACCTATAGAGTTGGTAAAAAAAATATAAGCGTAATCAGAAAAAATATGAAGGTAAAAATTCGTATAATTTTGTGTGATTTGACGTGGAATGACTCATATATCGTTATACGAAAGCTGATACGAACCCGGGTTTTCTGCGTGTGAAGTCACAGTTTTACCACGCAGCTATGACATACACATAGTTAAAACCGTTGTTTGCCGATATAAGAGTATGTTCTTGGATCTCGCTGGTTTCGTCCTTACTACTCTGATTTTAGTCTTGTGTATCAGGCGCACAGCCGAACGGAACTTAGACAAATTTTCGCTTCAAGAGTCCGGTCATTTTTTTTTTGTCTAAGAGTGTACATAATTTATATTGGATTTCGATTACAATTTTGTCCTATTTTCAGCCCACCTACCGGTAACAATATTTATATTTTGGCCATTGATGATTGTGTTGGGTTTGCATTTCTGTGAATTTTTTACTAAACACTTCCTGTCTTTCTAAATTATTCTGTAGTGCTTTTATTCTGGATCTTTATGATCACCATCATTGAGGGCAGATTATTTTCTTTAAATATTTATATATAGTTATCAGTTTCGTATTTCGGATTGGGAAGAAAATGGAAAGGGCATGTTTTTGTAACTCTTAAGGGATGAAATGTTTTATACGTGTTTCTTTATTCTTTTCAACAGATTATCAGGTAAGGGGTTGATGGATATGTATTTACTGAAATTGTAAATATAAGTGAAACAATGAGAATGATTATTGATATGCTTCAAGCAAACAAATGCGAAAGAAATACGTAATACGTGTAGGCTCAAATAGAAGGGATCTGGACTTGGCATTTTTTTCTACTTTCCGAATTATGTTGAGAGGCATGTAATATTGTTCACTTATCCTGCGTTAGTCTGGTGGGGTGTGACATACCTCCTATCACTGTATTTTTTTACAGGATTATTATTTTTTAACTCAGCCATTAGTCCTTCTCTAGGCTATACTTTCTTGTTATAACACATAAGTAACAACAATGTACATGCAATCAGCCCGGCAGCTGCAACAATGGACAATTTTTAAATACATCAAAATACATGTAAATCGACTGTTCGGTGTTCCACACCCCACCAGACTCGGTTTTTAATCCTTCAGTGTAAGCTACACTTCATTATTGTTTGGCTGTACTAGTGAGACAGTGTGTTTGTAGTAATGTTCGAGATAGAAGACCAAGCAAGTACTTACCTTCAAGATACTGAAGATGAGGCAGAATCTAATATTCAAGGTGGGTATGAGAGTGATTTGTGGCCAGACTGAGTAACAGTGAACATAATACAGATTCTGAGGAATTAATTAGAAAAAAAAACTGTAGTCTATAACGAAATCTTTTCTGTTCTCCCTGAATTAACATAATATGAGAATAATTAAAGTTTGTTTAAGCATTTAGAATAGATTATATAATAAATCTCATATAGGCCTATAAAGATTTCAAATTTTAGACATTAAAAATAATTACGAATATATATTACTGATATTATAAGAAAAATGAAACTAAATACTCTTCAAATTATCATATTTATTCTACAAGAAGAAATGCCGTTCTCTCCCACTAATTGAACCAAAGTGTAGGGTCTCATACCGAATCTGTCTGAGGCATAGCTCTAATTTCGGTCCAAGACTATACAATTCTTGTATTAATAATGATTCTATCATAGCATTAATGAATGATTTTGAGTTTGAAAAGGAAGTGTGCAAATTATTTTTGCAAACTTTTATCTAACAGAAAAATGAACTCTTAAGAATATTTCCTGCACTTTTATGTTATAATCGACCTTATCTCATTTTTTAATGTACGCTGTTTTATATTTGTATAGGTATTATCTTAATGTGCTTAATGTATGTAATTTTACTTTTACTTTTCAAAGAACACCCTCAAGCACAAGCTTTGACATTTTCGGGAGTGAGCAAATTATAAATTATATAATTTAAAATATTTGTGTAAAAGAGATCAGTATATTATTATTATTATTATTATTATTATTATTATCGTCATCATCATTATCATCATCCACACGGGCGGATAGTACATTTCATCTACCACTACGAATGGCGTATGGGCTAGAAGTGCAACATACGCTCGGGCCGACTCTACATTGCAAGTACTATTACGAACGGGTATGGGTAATTTGGATTTAGTAGTTGCCCAAAATAGTTTTTCCTTCTGTTCAGGATGGAATGAGAGTCTGCAGTAACCATTCTCATCCTTGATCACTGTCTGATATCCGTTCTTAACTTCCTTTATGCCCTTATGTAAATATATTATTATTACTTACTTACTTACAAATGGCTTTTAAGGAACCCGGAGGTTCATTACCGCCCGCCATCGGTCCGTATCTGAGCAAGATTAATCAGTCTCTATCATCATATCCCACCTCCCCCAAATCAATTTTAATATTATCCTCCCATCTACGTATCGGCCTCCCCAAAGGTCTTTTTCCCTCCGGTCTCCCAAATAACACTCTATATGCATTTCTGGATTCGCCCATACGTGCTACATGCCCTACCCATCTCAAACGTCTGGATTTAGAGCATAATAATACTGTATAGGAGCGGGCTATGCTCAAAGTGAGAGTCCAAGTTTCACAACCATACAGAACAACCGGTAATATAACTGTTCTATAAATTCTAACTTTCAGTTTTTTCTGTCTGCAAACTACATGACAAAAGCCTCTCAACCGAATAATAACACGCATTTCCCATATTTATTCTGCGTTTAATTTCCTCCCGAGTATTATTTATATTTGTTACTGTTGCTCCAAGATATTTGAATTTTGCCACCTCTTCAAAGGATAAATTTCCAATTTTTATATTTCCATTTCGTACAATATTCTGGTCACGAGACATAATCATATACTTTGTCTTTTCGGGATTTACTTCCAAACCTATCTCTTTACTTGCTTCAAGCAAAATTTCCGTGTTTTCACTAGTCGCTTTTGGATTTTCTCCTAACATATTCACGTCATCCGCATAAACAAGAAGCTGATGTAACCCGTTCAATTCCAAACCCTGTCTGTTATCTGAACTTTCCTAATGGCATATTCTAAAGCGAAGTTAAAAAGTAAAGGTGATAGTACATCTCCTTGCTTTAGCCCGCAGTGAATTGGAAAAGCATCAGATAAAAACTGGCCTATACGGACTCTGCTGTACGTTTCACTGAGACACATTTTAATTAATCGAACTAGTTTCTTGGGAATACCAAATTCAATAAGAGTATCATATAATACTTCTCTCTTAACCGAGTCATATACCTTTTTGAAATCTATGAATAACTGATTCACTGTACCCATATACTCCCATTTTTTCTCCAACATTTGTCGAATACAAAACATCTGATCAATAGTCGATCTATTACGCCTAAAACCGCACTGATAACCTCCAGTAATTTCATCTACGTACGGAGTTAATCTTCTCAAAAGAATATTGGACAAAATTTTGTACGACGTCAACAAAAGTGATATTCCTCGAAAGTTACCTAGTCTTGTCCCCCTTCTTAAAGATAGGTACGATAATGGACTCCTTCCATTGTTCTTGTATAATTTCCTTTTCCCAAATAGCAAGTACAAGTTTATAAATTTCGCTATATAATGCACTTCCACCCTCTTGTATTAATTCTGCTGGAATTTGATCGATACCTGGAGACTTGTACTTTTTCAGATTTTCTATCGCAATTTCGACTTCTGAAAGCGTGGTTTCGGGTAGAAATGGCTCAGCAGTTTGTATTTCAATTTCGTCCCGATTATTTCTATTTGGCCTATGTACATTTAGTAGTTGCGCAAAATAGTTTTTCCATCTGTTCAGGATTCAATGAGAGTCTGCAAGCATGTCACCATTCTCATCCTTGATCACGTTTACCCTTGGCTGATATCCGTTCTTAAATTCCTTTATACCCTTATATAAATCTCGAATGTTTTTATTCTTACTATTTGTTTCTACCTCATTCAGTTTTTCCTTCAAGTAATCTCTCTTTTTATTCCTAAGTGTACGACTTGCTTCCCGTCTTTCATTGAAATAATCATCTCTATTCTCCTCAACTGGATCTTGTAAGAATTTCAATTTTGCCTGTTTCCTTCTTTCTACTACCATGGAACAATCTTCATCAAACCACGGTTTCTTTTTCTTAGTTTCATAATAATCTATACTCTGCTCAGCTGCAATTTTGATATTATCTCTGATATTTTTCCACACGCTATTAACATCTAATTCTTTCTCAACTTCGTCGGAACTTCGTAAAGTGGCAAGCCTATTTGAAATTTCGACCTGATAATGTTGCTTAGTTTCCTCGTCCTTTAATTTCAGAATATTGAATTTACTAATATTAACTTGTTGCTCTACTCGCTCGGCTACTGATAGTCTTTCTCTTAATTCTCCAATTGCCAAATAATGGTCAGAATTACAGTCTGCACCCCTGAAAGTTCCAATGTCTACTATACTAGTATGTCTCCGTTTATCTATCAAGATGTGATCTATTTGGTTGTGTGTCAATCCATCTGGAGAAGTCCTAGTATATTTATGTATATCCTTATGAGGGAATGTTGTATTTTTACAATTAAATTTTTCCATATGTCTAAGTTGACTAATCTAACTCCATTGTTATTACTAGTTACGCGTAGGGTCTCTTTTCCAATAGTTGGTCTAAAAATATTCTCCCGTCCTACTTTAGCATTGAAATCCTCCAATAAAATTTTCATGTGATATCTAGGTAACTGATCAAAAATATGTTCCAATTCCTCATAGAAGCTATCCTTTATATGGTCGTCTTTCTCTTTTGTAGGGGCATGAGCATTTATAACTATGATGTCGCACCATCTACTAAATATGATAACCTGTCACTGATAAATTCGACCGTTTTTACTGCTGATTTTATTATTTTATGAACAAAGAATCCTGTTCGTAATTGGTGATTATCATTTCCTTCCCCATAATACAACAAGTAATCTCCTATTTGTGTTATGCCGTTTCCATCTAACCTAACCTCTTGTACTCCCACGAAGTCTATTCTATATCTAGCTAGTTCTTTTGCTACTAATGTTACCCCTCCTGTTCTATAAAGGCTATTTACGTTCCAAGTGCCAAATCTCATACTCTTATTCCTTTGCTGTGGTCGTGCCAGAGAATCAATCCTATTCCGAAGCTTATGGTAGGGATTCGTAACAAACTGTTTTTTACGGTGATGGGTTGTTAGCCCTTCGCCCAACCTCCAAGCTGGAGGACCACCCCTTATCGGCTGTCCACAACTGCTTATTCAATATATTCACAGCTACCCTCCATATCTGGAGGCCGTCTCCTCTATCCGCAACCTGAGGACGCGCCATGCCGTGATGATAGGGACCCACAATACATGGAAATATATTATTATTATTATTATTATTATTATTATTATTATCAGCAGGTAACAACCATCAGCGGTTTCATTTGAACAAAGTCATTAACTATCTCGTCTTTTATGCCTTACTCGTTTATAATAGTGGAATATTTAAATATTAAAAGTACAGGTCTTACATTTTTTCTTTAGTAGTAGTACTCAATTATTATTATATTGTATTTTTAAGTCTTAAACTCGGGAGGGCCCCTCTTGTACTCTCTATTGTCTAAATGATTCCACGGAGCCTTTATAAATACTACGGTAAAATAAGCATTGAAATATGTTAAAAATGCCTAGACCTAATATGTGTATTATAAACCGTTTTTCAATGTATCCACCGCAAATGACAGCGATTGTAGCCATAAATAAAAAGGGACCAGCGTCCGACGCGCATAAAGTGAAATTTTATCTTCATCCCACTTGGGTCAGTTTATTGTCGCCTTAGTCCAGAGTCGGCAACATTTTATGAGCACTGCGCCATGCGAATATACTATGAAGTGACCTAACATGCCAGATTTGTTCTTTTTTTTTGACGTGGACCGTGTCTATTCGACCTATACTATAAGAAAAGATAGGATTTTTTGGAACGAAAATTACACTGACGTAGCCATGGATATGCTAACGTCATCTGACTGTCAATGTGAGAGAGTCAATTCCTATAAGCTTACACAAAGGAAATCCGCTTACATTACATGCCTACATAACCTCCTTCGAAGACTTTATTATAATCCATCGGTGGCTGCAATATATTTTAAAAATAATATTAAGTTGTACTTTGACACGAACGCAAAACAGACGCGTGCACAATAGTACATGCGTAACTGTAGAAAGTTAATATAAGGTTGGCATTACTCAAATGGATACCGAATATTTACGGGAAATTCTCATGTGCTGACATACATTAGACCCATACCAATTAAGTTTTTAATGTCTATGGCTCAGAAACAGTTCTTTACTGGTTCTTTTGACAGTGAATTCTATTTTAATATTTTAATACTTTATTATTATTATTATTATTATTATTATTATTATTATTATTATTATTATTATTATTATTATTATTATTATTATTATTATTATTGGAGGATTGATTGTTATTCACATCTTATTTAATTCCATTCATTAGACACACAAATCTTACAGCAAATTGTATTTATTTATACTAATTCTATTACCCTAATTTCTGTGTACAGTTGCACGCAATCATAGAAATTTCCTCAAATTGCCTGTCACTTTTTTTTCTACACACTAATACCTAGACCAGCGTTTCTCAAACTATGGTCCGCAGACCACCTGTGGTCCTCGAGATCTGCCCTTGTGGTCCTTCAAAAAGGAAAGATCAAAAAGTGAAATTCAAACGAATTGCGTATCAAACTATAGCTGAAAATCTCAGAGTTTTGAAATTACACATGGCAATCACCTTTCACTTTTTCTTCCAGTACTGACAGTTTATGAAATTTATTACCCTACCTGTCTGTCGACTTCCCACTCTACTCTCAGCAACAAAAGAGAGATTTAAAGCACTATAAACGTGGTGTTTCTCGCCATCTTTTCCCTATACATTAGCTGATAACATGTGACTAAGTACATTGGCATATCTTTCAGATATTCTCAAAATTAAACGAACTAAATCTCTCTCTACAAGGTAATTCTTTGACTGTTCTCAATGCGCATGAGAAAATAAACTTGGTTTGTGGGTCAGTTCCATAAAACAGATGATTTTTTCACAATTTTTTCAACCCTAGAGTCTTTTTTGGTCGAAAATGATTTCGTTATTGGAAAAGAATTATGTAATGACATATGTTCGCATTTCGAAACTATGACGTCACAATTTCAAACTTATTTTCCAAGTAAATACGACGAATTTACATGTGTTCGTGATCCCTAGCATTGCGATATTGAAAATAACAAACTTTCATTGAGTGAAAGAGAACAGTTAATTGAACTCTCGAATGACACCGGACTTAAAGTGAAATTCCAAGCGGAAGGTATGGTTAATTTTTGGACATCATCACAAGTGAAAAGAGAATGTAGTGAATTGTACAGTGATGCTTTACAGATTATAATTCAGTTTGCTTTTACGTATCTATGTGAGAAAGAGTTTTTATCACCAACTCAACAATAAAATAAAGTACCGAAATCGACTCGATGTATGTGACGATCTCTGACTTAAGCTTACCAGCATACATCCAAATACAGAACAACTGTGCTAGAATCGGCAGGCTTATTCATCTCATTAATGTGAGCACCGACATTTATTTAGTTTGTTTAGTTAATAAGTTAGAGATTTTATACAATCTCCAATAGGCCTAGCCTTGATTTATTAAAAAACGAAAATGATTTTTATATTAACATTAACTTAATTAGTTAATACTAATATAAAATTATATATATTAAATTTATTTTAATTAATTAATACTGTTTTAAAATGTAAGTATACTGGTATTAAAATATGCTACAAAAATGATAAATTTGCTTTCCAAGGAAACAAGAGGAAGGTGGTCCGCGGAACTGTTCTGACTTAAAAAAGTGGTCCCCACTTCAAGAAAGTTTGAGAAACGCTTACCTAGACCTACCTAACATATAGGCTACTTTGTAAAATAAAACATGTTAAAATTTGCATGATGTGCACAGTCTAGCGTTGTGCATTGCAGGCGCTATGTTCAGTTCAAGTTTGTCTAGTACGGCGATGTTCGATTTCGCTCTACAGGAGGAGGCCTGTCGTGTTTGTTCCAACTTGTCATAAACATAGTCGCTGTCGTTTACTTATGTCTTAATGGCGTAAGAATTGTATCACAAATCTTGCGATTAGTTTTTCATATGAAAAACGAACTTTTTAATGTCTTGGTTGCCTCTCTCAAGTTCGGACATTACAAGACACTAGTGGACACATCTTAAATACAAATTATGTAAGAAAACAACATTTATATGCACTTTCAGAAATGTGTGTATTCAATGCCCACCCACTTCACTTGCGTGATTCGGGTTCCGCATACTGCGGATAGATGGCAGAACTGTGACCCATTTTCTAGTTGGACACCACTTCGGCGGGTCACACTGTACATGATGTGTATCTGTCGAGAGTTATTTCGTGTACTAGGCTGAGTGTATGTGTAAGTGTTCGTGTAAGTGTAGTGTCTGGAATGAGTGATGGTGATGAAGATGAGGAAGGGAGAAGGGGAAATCCGGTGCCGACACGTAGCCTACTCCTGTCGACTAGCACCAAGGGGACCGCCAGGCTTAACGTCCCCATCCGACGGACGAATCACTATCAACAGTGGCATATGTCTTCTCTTCATATGCACTGCGGAGAGATTTGGGATTTAACCCTGGCATATTGCCTGGGGCTTTCCCTCACTCATTAAGAGCAAATGCTAGGTAAATTTCGCCGTTGGATCTCGGACTTATTTCGCTGGCATTATCACATTAATCACATTCAGATGCTAGATAATCATAACAGCTGATAAAGCGTCGTAAAATAACTAATTAAAACAATATAATCAAATCAGATTATATACCTTTACTGAAAGTATAAAATTGGACAAAATGAATTGAAAATGTATTCCTTGCAAGATAGGTTCACCTGAGAACACACTGTTATAAAAAATCACTTTCATGTAGGCCTATTTTACAGAATATTATATGCGACATGCATTTCACATTATAAATCTGGGCTCTTTATATTAGTATACCCGGCACAACCGTGTTGTGACCTTGCCCACAAAGAATGACAGAACAATAGCGGTAATACGTGGTTTAATTATGGTGACGAAACATCCGTTGTCTCCTTACATGATATGTACAAGCTAGTTTAAAGGGAGATTTCAATATCACGTCGGCCACATGTTCCTGCGGTTATCTGGTATTATATTGCCCCTAACTTCTATTCTCTATGTCGGATATTGTTAACTATTTCCTTGTTTTCCTCCATGCCTACAGTAATAGTACAGGATGATTCACTTCTACGGAACCGTAACCTTTCTTTTGAAAACGGTGAGATAACGTACCTTTAATAAACGAATGGTAAAGGCGATTATCAGTGGAAATTTGTGATACTTTAATTTATAAGTGGCTGAAAATGACCTTCAAACCATGCAACATAGTAGATTTAACCCTGATAGAAATATATAACGAAATATGAAGGGTGTTTCTCCTTGCAATTAAATTACGAATAAAATATAAATATGTACAGGGTCAGTTGTTGTTGAAGTATTATAAATAATTAAAATATTAAATAATAGAGGCCTACTGTAAATACAATAAATAATTCCCTTGAAAAATTTTAATCCTACCTACTTAAAGTGGAAGTTCATATTAAGTTCTTTGCTATAAGCCAATTTATTGATAACTATCTGGTTGAAATTGGAAATGTTTATTATAAGTCTATCTATCTATCTATCTATCTATCTATCTATCTATCTATCTATCTATCTATCTATCTATCTATCTATCTATCTATCTATCTATCTATCTATCTATCTATCTATCTATCTATCTATCTATCTATCTATCTATCTATCTATCTATCTATCTATCTGCCTGTCGATCCATCTGTCCATCTATGTGCCTGTCTGTCTGTCGATCCATCTGTCCATCTATCTGCCTGCCTCCCTGTCTGTCTGTCCGTCTGTCTACGTCTGCCTGTCCGTCCGTTCTTCTATCCCTTGTCTGTCTTATCTGTCAATTTACTGTTCTTACAAGATTCCCGGAGAAAACCCCTGTGTTACCTCGACCACGGGCTTGCCCAACACAAGTTATAACCAGGAGTACACTGGGGATCGAACCCGGGTCCATAGGTCTATAAGTCCTGTGCTCTAGTCACTTGACCGACCATCGTGGTGATGAATATTTTAATATTAAAATTACAGTTCTCACATTTTTTCTTTAGCAATATTACTCAATTATTATTTTTTAGACTTAAACTCAGAGGGGGGAGGAGAATTGTCACCCCCCCCGCTCCACTTACGTAAATGACGCCTCTGTTCAAATCTGACAGCCGAATCTTACAAGATTTAGCGAATGTCAGAGGTTACGATCGTTGTGAAATGGAGAAGTTCTTTGACTATATTGTTAATACTTCATATTCGTCAACTTGTCTTGATCGTGGTGAAACCGGCAGAAAGCCTGCAAGCTTCCTATATGATGAAGTATGATTAAAAGCGGCCGGTGCTTGTGCAAGTGTTGTCTGGTGTCAAATTGCATGGAACACACGATGCTTAATCAAGCACGCCAGGAAACGTAGGCAAGCTCGCTTTCCGGTCCGAGGAGACTTTTAGCCGCTTGCACAGAGGTGAAGTGGCAGAGAGCGTAGAGAATCGCGTAACATGTAGCTTCACTCTGTTTTCTGCACCGAGTGCTGTGTTCCGAAACTAAGCTCTGTAAATTGGCTACAGATGTTTATATATTTACATAGTTTCGCTCCTTTGTATAGCTTTACGCCACCTGGAAAACAAGGACTGTTGTTTCCTGTCTGTCAAGTCTTCTTCAGTCTATTGGCAGTTCCTTTTCTTCTTACATAAGCAAAGTAGGCCTATATACTGTACATATACAAGAAATTAAAATATAGTGTTGGGTGAAAAACCAGCGCCCTGCTTATACGATGCCATGGCATGGGGAAGGTTCGTCCCGCCAAGAGTCGACCTAGTAAACAGCCCAAAATGTGGGTTTAACAAATGTTCCGAAAGAGGAAAAAACCCCTGAATTCTTACATTAAGCACAATAATAACTCCTGCATAATCGAAACGCATCTTGATTGCACTTTTTAAAATGATAGAGGAGTATGAATGGAATGAGCTGATTATGATAATCAGGGCTCGAATTTTATGTCGTCATTTTTTTGTTGGTGCATCACAGACATTGTTTGTGTGGACATAAACACGGTAAATTCTCCCACGGTTGTAGAAATAAGTACCACTTGGATTTTTCGTCTTTTCTTTTCCTGTCTTTGCGTAATTCTTTACTCAATTTCAGCAATTTTCTGTTTAATTTGGGTTATTTTACTTGCTTTGCGTCACTGTTTAGTTATTTCCAAGCATTTCTGCTTGATTTTAGTTATTTTTACTCTTTTGTTATTGCTTACTTATTATAATCAGTTTTTTTTCCTTGCTTTACGCGCTTATTTAGTTATTCTCATACATTTCCGTTTTATTTTAGGTTTTCACTTGCTTTGCGCCTTATTTTTAGTTTTTTAAAGTAATTTCTGTTACATTACATGGTATTTATTTTACGTTATGTCGTTGTTTAGAATTTTTCGGATTTCATTTTATACTTCCGTCAAATTTTAGGGTAGCACGTATGGGTGAATCTATAAATTCATATAGACTATTAATTGGAAGATTTGAGTGAAAAAGACATTTTGGGACGTCGAGACGTAGATAGGAGGATAATATTAAAATAAATTAGAGGAGGTGGGATATGATGCTAGGCACTGGATTAATCTTGCGGGCAGGCTTATGTGAGGGCGGCAATGAACCTCCGGGTTCCTTAAAGGCCATTTGTAAGTAAGTCATAATTTAGTTGTTTTTAAGTATTTGTATTTGATTTGAAAATGTTTCTTTATTTGTATCATTGTTCTGTTATTTCCAGAACTGTAGATCTTATTTCATGGTTTTCTTCCCAGCTTTGTGCGATTGTGTAATTGTTTTGAAACGTTTCTGTGCTTTTTTTAGTTTATTTTCTTTTTATGCCTTATTTAGTTATTTTCGGACATTCATAATTAATTTTAGATTACACTTCCTGCTTTGCATCATTGTTTAGTTATTTTAAGGATTTTATGTATGTTATGTTATGTTTTATTTAACGACGCTCGCAACTGCAGAGGTTATATCAGCGTCGCCGGATGTGCCGGAATTTTGTCCCGCAGGAGTTCTTTTACATGCCAGTAAATCTACTGACATGAGCCTGTCGCATTTAAGCACACTTAAATGCCATCGACCTGGCCCGGGATCGAACCCGCAACCTTGGGCATAGAAGGCCAGCGCTATACCAACTTGCCAACCAGGTCGACGATTTTATGTATGTACATGTGGTGTTACCAATGTCTGCTAGAAGAATAAATGCTCATAGATAAGATTTCTCACCAGGGTAAGGACCGAGAAGGTAACGTAGGCGTAAAATGAATTTGGTTATACCTTCTTAACCTGTGTCGTTTGAAGATCACCCGTGTAGTGTTGCTTCAACTAATACGTATAGGACTGGAAAGCTAATGATTCTGTAATGAACAGGGCCTATTTCAGTTGTTAAAAGTTTTTAATGCATTGAAACATAAACTAGTAACGTAAAAAAACTGTTTTAATCCGTTTAAATCATCCATATACATCGGTTTTTATGGGTTTAAAATCCTGTTTACTAGGCCAAACATCATATAATGCCATCCATTTTGCATACACATCCGGGCGTTTTACTTCTGTGTGCTAGGCGCTAGGGTTGTTGGTGTATGCTGCTGCTGGTCGTTGGATGTCTTGTTTGTACACAAATCCATAATACAGCTGATGAGTCAGTTCAGTTGGCGCTTGTAGTCCGTAACCAGTCGTGTCGTGATACTGTACTGCAGTCTTGCGATGAGAACTAATAATTGCGAGCGAGAGCTATTTTATGCCCGCTGCGCGCGCGCGGAGCTCTTTTACCTGTAAACATTGCTAAAGGATGTACAGATCTTAGAACACAGCACATCATGACGGAAAGGAAGCGCTTAAAGCTTTCAAGGAAGAGTGGAAGATACAATATTTATGCTTCGAACATGGTGATGAAGTCCAGTGTTTGTTGTGTAAAAAAAATATCTTTTGCAAAAAAAAGCAACATAAAACGGCATTATGAGACGCAACATGAAAAAAAAAAATATAGGCATTATTCAGGAGAAGAGAGAAATAAATTCATTTCGGAATTGACATCGAAGTAAATTAATTTACATTTGGGTCAGTAGATAGTATCTAGATTCCTTTTATTTATTTATTTTAAATGTATTGTTGATGTTTTATTTGTTGCTTGTTTCTGGATATTTACTTTTATTAGACTACGTGTTTCTTTAATTTAGAAATAATATTTTGTCTTTGATTGCACTTTAACTTATACTATTACTAAACTCAAAATGCTAATTCACTTTTATTCCAATAACTATTTTCAGGATTTTTAGCAAATATGAACTAAACATTTTGAAAACTTTGATGCAAGGAGCTTTTTTAGTAACGTCAATATAAAATATACTTAAAAATATAATTTCAAAACTATTAGACCTAATTGCACAAAATTTTGTACAGATGATATTATTATAGATCTGTTTATATAGTTTAAATTTCACAAATTTTGGCCGAAATTGTGGAAGTTTTAAAAGTCATACATATCCCCTTAAATGATTGACCCCAAAAATTACGATGGCTCTCAATATCTTAATTTAATCAATTTGTTTTTTTTTTTCGTGTTACGTGCATCTCACAAATCACTCTAAGAAAAGTCATTACATAATCACGACTGGAGAGCAAGGACTACATTTTCACAATCGCACAATCAATATACTCTATTTCAATCAATATTGCCATTATTATTTTTTCAACAAATACTCAAAAGTACTTAGAGATCACACACGTCAAGCAGGTAGACCCTATTAGTTTCTCCTAACCAATGAAGTGAAGTATTTACATAATAAATAATTGCTTTTAACAATAAAATGGTTTACATACAATTAACTTTTCCTATTTCTCTTTTTGTTCCTAAAAAACTCTTCCCTTTGCGATTTGTTTATATATGTACAGTTACCCTGAAAAAGAATGAGACGATTCTTGGTCGTCGGAAGTTAAAGTTCTACAGCGCGGTTCACTCGATATCGACGTAGGGATACATAACATGACAGATAGTACAAGAATTGTTACAAGGACCACAACAAGGATAAGGACCAGAATAAGGATCACGAAGAAGACTGCCATTTAAGGCCAGGATTTCACAACATAGCTCGAGTCCCAAAATATCATTGCTTCACTGTACCGAATGGCAAATGCCTGCTAAGGGATCTACATTCTGGACTGCTGCTATCACTGTCTTGTCTCGGTAGCTCATATAGTAGCGTGCCGGTTCCAGTGTATAACCGAAACGTCTCGTGTTCGATCCCAGGTAAAACTTTTTTTTATTTAGGTGTAATTAATTTGTTCAGAGTTCCTCGACTGTCTAATTTGTCGAAAAATATGGAATAATTTATGCCCAATTTCTGGGTCTTACAAGTGGGCTGAACCTCGTCAAAAAAATAAATCTTACTTGGAAGTTAAAAGTATTCTTCCTCAAACAAGAATCATAAGAAACAAAAAGAGACCTGTTAACTTAAAATCTTGTCCACATGCCATCAGCTTCTATTACAGCTCTAAGTCGATCCGGCATGGATGTCACGAGATTGTGGAATAAGTTCTGATCCCCGGCGAGATCTCCCAGGTGTCAACAACTTGATCCCACAATTCGTCTCGATTTCGAGGGCGTCGGTGGGCATAGGTGGCTATCCTTCTCTTTTTCAATTCCGCCCATAAATTTTCGATGACATTCAAATCAGGTGACTTCGGAGGCCAATTAATGATTTCGATCTCGGGTCTCCTTTGAAACCATCTTTGAATGCTTGCAGCATAGTGCACGGGATGGTTATCCTGCTGGAACAGCAATGTTCCTTCGGGAAAACGTTCTCGGGCGTTTTATAATGTAAATCAGACTTCTAACTACAATCATTCATATTTCTTACATTATTTATTAATATTTATAGCCAACATTGAATTTGTAAAGAAAAGACTTTAGAAATCTCATATGGAATTTGTGATCTGTAGTGATATAAACATAGATTATCTCTCGGAACTTTTCCGTAAAAGTAAATTAAATTCACTCCTTGAAACTGGAAACCTTATTCGTAGGGTCATTTTCCCATAGCATACAAGCTGAAGTAACACAGCCATTGATAAACGTTTTGTACACAGAATTAGACTGAATTCCTATTCGACAGAACCTATAATCAATGGCTTGTCTGACCATGATAAACAAATCCTATGTGTTTCCAATGTCACTGAACAATTTCAAAATATTAATTTAAAAACTAAGAAAGGATCGTAATTGCTGTATCTAGTGATTATTTACATTTATGTCTACAAAATGAATCTTGGAAAAACATATATGATACTGGTACTACTGATATTAAGAGTAAATATATTGAATTTTTCACTTAATTTCATAATCACTTCAGTGGATGTTCTCCACTCAATGTTGTGAAAAAATTCAAAAATTAAAACATGTAGATAACGCAGGGACTTCAAAATCTCATGTATTAAAAAGAAGAATCTATATGTAATGAGTTGCAATGTAATGATCTTCATGTTCTTAAATACTGCAAGAAGTACAGTGTAATTTATGAAAAATTATGAAAGAGGGAAATAAAATATATTTGAGTAGAAAAGTACAAAATTCAGATAATGCAATTAAACCTATTCGTAATATTATTAAATTTAAACTTGTAGATATCCTAAGAAAGAAAATATTTTTTCATTAAAACCAATGATTATAAAGTAGAGGATCCCAAATCTATTGCAAATTCTTTTAACGTATTATAGTATATAGTACAGAAATATTATTGACAACTTAAACATTCAAGATTTTGCAAAAGATACTGCAATTGGTTACTTAACAGATGTATTTAATAATTATTATTAATATATGTAATTAGTCAATAACTGCAACAGTGCTTATACATTCAATCATAACATGAATAAAATTGAATGCAAACACGTAGATAAAATAGTTAAAATTAACTGCAGGGGTGAGAATGAAATAATCCAAAGCCATACTTTTAACAAAAATTGTTTTTTGCGAGTGCATTTCTTACACATATGGGAAAGCTATTAATAAATTATTGTAATAATTACTCAACAAATGATATAGCCTAAGGACTCTAAACCTTTGTAAAAGTTTGTCTATTATTATATATTTTTTTAATTTCATTTTAATTGTTAGTTTTTAATATATATGCATTTACATTGTATATATGTGTGTGTGTATAAATGCATTCATTAGATTAACGTTTATAATATTATAACTTGTAATTTTGTATTGTTTGCGATCATTAACACTTAATCTCAGGACTTTGTAAAACTATATTTCAACGTGACTTGGCTATTTCAACGTTATTTAGACAAAAAAAATTGTTGTGTAGACTAAGAATCGAACTCGCACTCTTCTACACAACACGCAGAAGTCTTACCGTCTGAGCTATGGAAACGACATGAAAGCTTTCCTTTCTGTGCGGAGTGTCAATCTAGTCATGAAGGTCCATTGTCGATTTAACTACACGATTTATGTATATATTTATCTTTTATTTACGTAATATTATCATATTTTTTGCAGTTTTTTAATTGAATTTCGGAACGATGCTAGTAACAAACCAAATAGCCTGAATTTAAGTAACTCAATATTCGTTATCTTGTGTATCGGTGCTCTGGTCTCCGATCATGCGCAGTGTCTTACATCTGAGACTTATGAATATTCAATCGTCTCATCCTTTTCCAGGGAAACTGTACATGTATATTAAATATCTGAGTAATTAGCCCTATTACATAGCCAGAAATTTAGTAACGCAAGTTATTGTAATAATTGCTGCCTTTATTCGCTGCATGTGCATGTACATCCCTGTTGTGTACGTTACAGTGGATGCGCTATGCGCTCGTGATCAAGGTCGAGCTTTTCTACCATGATTGGGAGCTAATATCGCCTCATCCCTGCTGTACTGTGTAAGCTCGTTACAATGAGACCTCGTTCAACCATTTGGAATCATTTTGAAACAGCAGTCTGTGGTGGAAAGGCTTATTTCTGGACAGGCTTTATATTCAATTGCTTCGCGAATATTAAATGTGCCACCATCTTCGGCTGCATGCGAAAGAAACTGGTCCGCTCATGGCAACATTCATACAAAACTCAGAAATAGGCTGTGTCCTGAAAGGTTGGAGAAACTTGTAATGGTAAGATGGAATATTAAGTTCACTAGTTCTGAACCAGTGAATCCAGAGCCTACAATATCTGATGAAGCAACTGCTGAGGAAGATTAGTGTAGCAACAAGAAATTAGGAAGATAGGCCTATTATTTGTTTTCTAGTTTATAACTAACTATGGTGATTTTCAAAATTAAAAGAGAAAAGGTGTTTATTATTTTTAAGTTTTATTCTTATTACTATTAGTGTTGCTATATTACATTGTAGCATGTATTGCAAAGAAAATTTACTTTCAGTTTTTCTAGCTCAAAAGTATTTAATTTTGGAAGATTAAAACTAAAAGTTACATTATTATTATTATTATTATTATTATTATTATTATTATTATTATTATTACTACTACTACTACTACTACTACTACTACTACTACTACTACTACTACTACTACTACTACTACTACTACTACTACTACTACTACTACTACTACTACTATTACTATCTGTTTGTATTCTCATTTTTATTATTAATATTTGGTCAAGAATCTTTTTAATTTGACTATTACACTCTTACTACGTCATACTACTTTGGACCAATAAAACGGTACGTATTTCAACCAATCATGGCTGCTTATCGCACAATTTTATCGCGTCCCT
Organism: Periplaneta americana; assembly: GCF_040183065.1. Classification (NCBI taxonomy): domain Eukaryota; kingdom Metazoa; phylum Arthropoda; class Insecta; order Blattodea; family Blattidae; genus Periplaneta; species Periplaneta americana. Next base: position 112,020,190 of record NC_091129.1, read on the forward strand.
AGCATTTGTTTAATTTTATCGCGTCCCTAGCATTTGTTTCTTTGTTTGCCAACATTTGAAACTGCGCTGGTCTGGACGTCAAAAAAAAAAAATATATATATATAATTACAAACCACTTCAGTCGATACACAGCAGTTTCAAATATGACTCGCATTGGCATTCAAGAACAAGAATTAATAAAAATCACTTATCATACCTATGCATCTTCTGAAATCCGATTTACAAATAAATGAAGAGCACCATTCGGAAATCCTGAATAAGTTGAATACACCATGTAGGCCTAAATCAACGAGTTCCACTTCTATTACGCACACGTCCAATATAACATCAATTGAACCACCAACCACATTCAAATTTGAAAATTGTACATTCAATAATTATTCCTTTTAAAATTATTCGTTTATTTTTTATGTCATCGTCGTTAATTAAAACTTTTCTAACACTTGTGTATATTAGTTAGGTTATGTTGTAGCTTCTGCTATATGATATTATGGATAGTCACGTATCAGAGATTGTTTAATATTAAGATTTATTGAAAATCATCTGTCAAGTGACGTTGATTACTGGGATTTGGATAATTGAAGTGGAATATTGCATTTTAATAAAAATGAAACTAAATCAACAAAGCCTTCTTGACTAGTAACACTGCCATCGTATGTAGATCGAGAACTTCTCGACGAGAAGGCATTGCTCACTACTGCCATCTAGAATGCATCTAGCGTAATATTTTTAATGTTGAGATGGTACAATAATACATTTGAAGACAGTTGTATTTTCGTAAGTCAATTAATATTTTATAGTATTGGAGTACTTCGTTACTTCTAATCTTTATATACTTTCTTCTAATCGTGTAATAGTCAATTAAATCCCACTCGAGTTTTGATTTTCTCTAGATAAATCAAAACGTCTAGTGAGATTACTGTTGATAATAAAACCAATTAACCCATAAAACATGATAAAGAAAAACATTTTAAACAGTATTCTGCTTTAAAACCAATAAAATCGATCCTGTTTAACACTTACCGACATCACTAAACGTGACAGAGTTTCTCTTTGTAAAATTAATATTTTATTCTTTCGAATCCTTTCGTTCCATCTAAACTGGGTCATCTGAAGGGGACTGTACTTGAATTCGGCGAGAACCTATATATTTCTACTCACTGTCAAATACTTTTCTGTAAATGTGCTGAGTGAAAGTGGCAGCAAATAAAACGTTCACCGTTCAACAACTAACGGTCGTGTGAAATATGTACGTACTATCCGAAATATTGGAAGACCTAAGAAGAAAATTTCTCAACTGTTGTCCGCATAAAGCGCATCCATGGATAAATATTCAGGATTTTATTGCACATACGTGCATAATGTAAATGTGTACTATTAGAATGAATTAATATGAGTTTATTTCAAGATTGATTGACATTTTTTTAGAAATCTTAATGCATTGTATAGATAGGTCATTAGTAACAGGAACCAGATGATGATGATGATGATGATGATGATGATGATGAATTACGTATAATAGACGTGTGTGAAATACATCACATGATTATGAGTGTAAACAAATGTCGATTATATTATGTATACTCTAACTGAATTTCTAAATGCAGAAAGGTGACATGTCCACTTTTATAAATTTTACAGGGGACACAAAAAAACTGTTTTACACATTTCATACCTATTATTATTAGTTTTAAATACTCTTAATATTTGAGTATGTATGCTACAAGTAATTTAGGAGCATTTAAAGAACTCTGCATTCACCTATTATGACAGGGGGAGAGATTAAAATTATTGGACATGTTACCTTTCTGCATTTAACGTTACCTACTGTGAACGAAAATTGTTATACTCGTAGAGCTCATTGATATATACAGCAAATACAAGAAAAAATTATTGGATATATTTATTTTCTTTCAACAATGTAGGCCCATCAAATACAAGAATATAGGACAAAGTTTTAATGCAAAATTAAAACAATAATAATAGGCTATATTATAGGCCCGGCGTTGTTGGTAGAAGAGGAGATGATACTAGGGGATATGCTACTGGAGCTAAATGATAGATATGAGCAATATTGGATGAAGATAAATGCAAATAAGACGAAGACCATGGTCATAGAAAGAAAAATAAAGAAGATAAACTTGCGAATTCTAAATCGGGGAGTAGAGCAAGTGGACAGCTTCAAATACTTGGGATGTACTATAATAAACAGTAACATGAACTGCTGCCGATAAGTCAAAAGGAGGATAGCAATGGCCAGGAAGCTTTTAACAGAAAAAGGAGCATCTTCTGCTGACCTCTGGAAAAAGAAATAAGGAAGAGACAAGTGAAGTGCTTTGTCTGGAATGTGGCATTGTATGGGGCAGAAACATGAAAATTACGACGAAATGAAGAGAAGCGACTAGAAGCATTTGAAATGTGGATATTGAGAAGAATGGAATGTGTGAAGTGGACACACAGAATAAGAAATGAAGCTGTGTTGGAAAGAATGGGTGAAGAAAGAATGATGATGAAACTGATCAAGAAAAGGAAATGGTTGGGTCACTAGCTGAGAAGAAACTGCCTACTGAAGGATGCACTGGAAGGAATGGTGAACGGGAGAAGAATTCGTGGCAGAAGAAGACATCAGATGATATACGACATTAAGATATATGAATCATGAAGAGGAAGGCAGAAAACAGGAAAGATTGGAGAAAGCCAAGGACCTGCCCTTGATCAGAACACTTTTATAATGCAAAATTAAAGCATAGAAAAGAGACATGTTTCTTCTTTTCATAAAACGATGGCTTTAGCTCTGAACATATCTACTGACTATAAAACTCATTTTTGCAAAAGAGTGGACATGTCTCTTTTCTGCATTTAGCGATTCAACTGGAGTTTGTGTTTAAACAACTTTCTTTTATGATAAATCAATGCAAAAGTCACAGTTGTCGTGGACAACGCAGGAGGTTGAAGAATCCTCGAGGGGTTTTCCTCTTTCGCTCAAATCACGTATGTGCCTCGGTTATGTCAGATAGAAAGTATAAGCCAAATATATATTTTTTTCTCTATTATGCTTACGATTAACTTTAAATACTCGTAGCATTCAATCAATCAACCTTAACGCATACTTGGCTACCCTTCCCTTGCGAAGAAAGCCACACTAAACATCTTTATTGTCCACAAATCTTGAATATAACGGCAAGCATGGTGAAATGTTTGACCACCGAAATTTGTTATGGTGAGTGGGGCTTGCTCCACTATCAGCAAGAAATTTCTAGATAGAGGAATTCGAGTCAAAGACCATAACCACTTCCATCCGCATCCTTCACCAGATGATAAACGTCATAAGTTTGATTACGCTAAATAACCGCATTTCGTTTGTAAGATCTTTAAATAAACCGGAAATGCATAGAAATAGGATGTAGTTCAGATAATCCTATATACATCAAGTGACGTCTGTCCCGCCTATTGGACACATTTTCCATCTTTATGATAATAGCTAATATTAAATGTGAAGTTCACAATCAGTTCCAGTCCTGATTATAGCATTGTTATTCGCTTCTTACTTCATGTTATGTACATGTTAGTGCGTACTGTATCTAAACTCAAAGTAGGATTTTAAATGTATTTTTCTTTCATTCATTTGAAAACAGATCGTCTTTTTGTGTACCTTACACCTATACTTTACTTTTCATTTAGTTTATTCTTGTAGTGCGGTACTTAGTGTGTTATATTTGCACAGCACAGCATTATTTTGTTGTATATTTAGGCAAATATAATACATTTTTCTACATCACAAGTTTCTACACAATTAGTAAATACTTGAAGTAGACCTGCATTCCTGTATAAGACTTTAAATTTAATTATTTAGTAATTAGGTACTATCTGCATTGAGCGAAATCTGTTTGTAACGGAAATAAATTATAGTCTCGCGTGATTCCGTTGTAAACAAGTTTCACTGTATTGGGTGATTCATAAGGTTGTATACCGAGGGTGTTTATAGAGTGGTCGAAATAAAACATTTTTCAAATGGGGAGCTGTGGTCTCAAAGTAATCCTGAATCAGTACAAGTCCGTAATGTCAAGAACTACATTCTGGGTGCAATCATACTTTGGACCTTACCTACTGCCACCACGTTTGAATGGGGAGATTTACAACAATTTTATGCAACCAGTTGTACCATAGATGTTAGAAAACGTGCCACTTACCGTGTATTTGGCAAGTTGTGGATGGAACAGGACGGAGCACCAGCAAAACTTTACTCTTGCTGTGTGATACTTTCTAAGTCTTCCATATCCCGGCATTGTATCGGTAGAGGAGGTGCGAGTGAATGGCCAGCACGCACTCCTGATTTGATGCCTGTTTAATTTTTTGTGAGACATCAAGCATCTCGTTTACGAGACTCTGGTGGAAGAATCAGAAACATTTTAATCAAGACACTTGCAACATATGGTTCGAAGAACCTAGGGATTAGGAAGAGTGCGCCAGAATTTCGACATTGCATTGCCTGCACCGAATGTAATCGTCACTAGTTCGAATAACTTTTGGTGTAATAAAGAATTAATTGTTTAACTTGTGCAATCTTTGCTTACTGAAATGCTAAGAAAAATTGCTGCATTGCTTCGTTGTTACGTTGTCCATCATCTAATTCCTGACATACACAGGCTGCTTATACTGATTCTGTGTACTTTCCTTTGGTGTAATACAAAATTAATTGTTAAGCTTATGTAAACTTCAACTATGGAAATGTTTGGATAAATTATTTTTACTTCATTGGTATGTTACATCATCTAGTTCTTGACATGCGTAGGCTTATACTGACCCAGGATTACTTTCTAGACAATTAGTTTCTATTATAAAATTGTTATATTCCAACCCCTCTCTAAACTCCTTCAGTTACATCGCATACTTTTGAATCACTCTGTTTTACATACCGATCTATTTCTTCTAGCTCACAAAGCCTGTACTTTTTTCCATGAGTCCATTCTGTATAATATGTCTTCAAGGAGTAACAGTAAAACCATTATGATTCTCAAGTCAATCCTTTCGTGAGTCGAGTCCTGTTGAGCGATGTCATTTCCATCAATGAACCCGGATATTGCACCATGAGATGAATGAGAATTCCTGTTTCATAAGAGGGATCACAATTGTTGCCACTACTTTACGCGGCAACATTATGTTTGGCTCAGTACCCAGCAACTGGGTTTGTAACAGACATTTTTAGATGTGTTCGCATTCCGGTCTCGAGTCTTGTTTGCTTTGTTGTTGCTCCAGTGTACGTCTTGTCATTCTACATGTATGAAACTACTCCGAATAAAATCCAGTATATTTGACATTTTATATGATTTTTGAAGATCTACAAACCCAAATTCGCGCGAAACTTATATACAGAAGCATCTTAACGAAAATACGAGTATATAACGTTTCATTATATTCGGTAGGATGAAAGTTTCTTCGCCCTCTCTAAATTTACATAAACTGAGATTGAAGTGCTTGTAAAGATTTCAAAGCTATAAGCTTCTTGTTATCCTTTAGCATCCCCCTAAACACATTCAAAAGCAAGTACTTTCATCCGAAGAAGGTTTTACTTCAGTCTGAAGTTGTAAATAAAATGTAAAATAATTCTAGGATGGGAACATTCTTAATTACCTCAGCTTGAGAACAGTCAATACTGGCATTCTTAGCTGAGGCAAATGAAACAAAGTTCCAAGTGATTAAAAAATAATTTGCAGGGTCTTTTAGCAACATATCACTCAGTTTCGCTGTACTTTCTTTACCTAGAGCTTCGAATCGCTTCATTACACCAACCTTGGTCTCCGGAGTCAGTTCCTCCATGGTTTTCAAAGTACCTCGTTTCAACAGTGGCCTTTACACCAGCAAGTACTCGCCAATGAGCTCATTTACTTTTGCCACTACTTTCTGGGCAAGAGCATAAGATGAACCCTCAAAGTAAGTTATCACTTCTGTAGTTGAAGTTCAATGCTCTGGCACAACATTTCTTTTAAACGTCGAAATTTGCCTGAATTCGCGAATGTGTAAGATATTTCGTGAATAAGCCAGGATTTCGTGTTTTATCGCGACTATAAAATTACGTATTAACGATCAGGAATATTTAAATATTAATTTTTAAGTCATACAGAGTTAGTGTGCACTAAGTGTTGGTTGCTTGACGGTTGTCAGCCCACTTTGAGGTCTGTGGATATAGAGAAAAAAATTGGATCGGTGTCTGGTAGAATCCCCGGGTAGCTCAGTTGGTAGAGCGTTAGTAGATTTAATCTAAGGTCCTGGGTTCGATGCCCGCCTCCGGAACAATTTTCCATTATTCATTAATTTAACCATTTTTTTTTCTTGTTAGAAGGGAGGGAGGGAACATCCCACGCACTACGACCTGAGGTCTATTGTACATCCTCCATATGGGATGAGTTGCATGCCCACCGATCCTCTACACGCACCGACCTAACCACTTGACTTCCTTAGGCTAATGACCGATCCTACAGCCAACAGAGTCCATGTACCACTCCTGCTTCGGCAACTCCCCAAGGTTCCCTTAACGGTCCGAGGCGGAAGTCCTCCCCCGAGAAGGTCTGCTCCGGTTTCCGTTGCAGAAGCTATCCATCATCGCATGAATGCTATCCACGGAGGCCGGTGGAGGGACCCAGCAGCTTCGGAGGGCCGCCTGTAGAGCGATCTGAAAACCAGAAGAAGTAACGGGATGATGAATGAAAGGACGATAGGGAAGGAAAGGAAGTGGCGAAGATGAGTGGGTTTCAATCGCCTGATATTCATCCATAGGAGTGAGGGGGAAAAAAACCACGAAAAAAATTCAGCCACGCAACTAGTCCCGACCGGGAATCGAATCCGGACCCGCTGGGTTCGGAGTTAGACTCGCTAACCCCTCAGCTACAACTGTGGACAATTTAACCATTTACTATATACATTGGGGCATTTTGCGTTTTCGTGGTTCACCATAAAATCATGACGCTAGAAATTGGCTCACGATTAGCTCCTTCGCACAGAAGAGGAACTGATTACGACGTAAATGGGCAGATGCTAGTAATCGCTTGTGAAAATGGGTGGAAATTAAAGGTTACTCCGCGTTGGTGATCTAAAGCCGGAGTATTAGCATAGTGGTGAAAAGATTACTGCACATCCTACAAGAAACGAGTCGTGTAGTGCGAAAATTAACTGTTGTACACTCTTTGCTACGAACTTGTTGCAAGATCTTATATAACGCAACAGGATACGCAGTGTTCTAAACAACTCTCTTTCATACTGTTATTTTTTCAGCTTTAGGCTATTACTTTACAATTGAAAGAAAAGCGAAGTAGAAATTAGACTGCAGTAACATCGCTATCACTGATTCTTGGCTACATTGAGTATTCCCAACGTTAATGAGAACATGCTGCGTTATCACCACCAGAATCATTACCATCATCAACGTCATCCATACTCTGTTCCTCCTTGTAGGGCTTTTGAACCATTGTAAATTTGAGCAAAAATCTCTGGTCATGGGCATGGATTAAGAAAACATAGGACAAAAACAAGACAGGAGCCACTGCCAGTAAGATCTGTGGTAGATAAAGCTCACATTCTCTGCTGGAGCTTGGTATAGAACCCGGGTCTTCCATATTTGTACAGAGAAAATCTATAATCCAAGTCTTCTTACTTTAACCCTTTGCGACGGTTATTCAGAAGAACCACCGGTTTCTTTCTTTCTAAATTTTATGGCACAAATATTTCACCAAGGAATCACTTGTTGAGTATACATAGAGGTGCCATATGTGTTTTGAAATTGTGTGCAGAGTTAAAATGTTGAAAAAAAATTTATGGAAGCTTTGTTATGATCAATGATATGAAAAACATAAAAAATTAATTTGTGCTTCAAAGGGTTAAACCCTAAAGGTGAAACCTAACCATTTTTCCCTCTTACTACATACGCTAGTGATTATAGTGGCTTTATATTTGTCAGGTTTAATTTTATTTTGCCAACTTTGTTTCGAATTTTGGTACTGACAAATATTAAAACTGTCGTTACTTTCTTACTGTTATGTTTACAGAATCGTTTGCCTTTGAAGAAGCTGCCAACGTTCATAAAACGAAAGCTAACTTACTAATGACTGTTATTTGAAATTTGAACGTAAATCAATTATTGATAATATTAATAAAGAATACAGTAATAATACTAAGAATAAAATTTAGTCAAACAAATGAATTTCATCTCCTTAAGGATTGAGCTGACCTTTTGATACACTCTGTATTTATAGTACACATTTTAAAAAATGTGCTTATTTGCGTGCTTATTTCAGTACTACGTTTACTTTACTGCAATTACCATCAACATAATAACATTGTATTCAACTCCGAATAACCTTTGCAATTAAAAAATCGTTATAAAATATAGAGCGAATGTAATTTTGCTTAGCTGCGGTTCTAGTGGCAACGCCACGTTGCATGTCATTTTCTTTAAATCGAGAGCAGAAAGCCTTCTCCACTACGAGTCGTCGAGCGCAGTCACGAAAAGTTTAACAATGGTATTAAAATGGCCGATCACGAAAGGTCGAAATCCCGAGCATTGAAGTTCACGATCTTCGAGACTCTACTGCAGCACTCCTCCAATGAGGCCAAATCTATCCTTTCAAAGTGAAACATAGGCAGTTTAATGGCAATGGAACATAATTTCCTCAGCTTGAATTCTTTTCCCTTCTTCGGACAAATTCCAAAAATAAATCATGGGTATCATTAAGAGAAGATGGTTATTGTGTATGAAAAAATTATAAAATAATTAAAGCTCCAAAAATAGTTGGATTTGATCTAGAATACGTCTTTCACCGTACCGAGTATGGGGACCCGTTTCGGGATCCGTGGTGAAACAATAATTGATAAGGTCCGTTATTCTCTTGAAAAAAAAAATTAAACTGGAAATTTCTTACCTGCTTTTTAAATAAGACTTGGCTAACAAGACGCGAAATATATTAGTAAAATATTAGGTGCAGATAATTCGGCGTCGCAAACAGTAACATTGCAACCGCTGTTGTTAAAGTACCCACCTTTGTTTCTCTGAACACAGAACTATTCGAAAGGATGAGGAAAATTGCAATAAAGAAATTCTCAAACACGTACAGTCACTTTCTAAAGTTTTAGTATCGAGTATCGAAAAGATGTGGCAAGTCCTATCGATCCATCTCCAATTTATGATATGCCTATAATTATTTATATGTATCATAACTTCATAATAACCCCGAAATCACATACGAACTGCAATCGCTTTTTGCAGGCAAAAGGACAAAATTAAAATCAGCCAGGTGGAAGCGGATCGCTTAATTCCAGTGAAGGTATCCTGAAAGTGTGTGAGGTACTTTTACTAGAAAGATAACAACTGCTCGTAAATGACTGAAAGTAAGAAGTTTTTATTTACTGCTGTGAGTCATTCAGCCATGCTGCTGGGAAAGCTGCAGTAATTTTTAAGAAACGTTGATTACTTACTATAATTATGTACCGTGCCTCGTGTTACATATTGGGAAGGACCAAACAATAACTTTGGAGTGCCGTGTGTTGAATCCTACCATTCGTTTATAGTGCGAGGCTGAAATGGCAGAAAGATCAAAACGTCAGGACAAGGATAATATAAATAAAAACGAAAAACAAACAAGATATGTAACGAATCGTAGTTATTAGTACCGACAATTCTAAATTATTTGCTACGAATTTTAATAGTATTGTTCAGTTCCGAGTTCTGCGTCCTGTACTCGTTCGTGACATCAGGCAGTACGAAGAACGCGAAGAATCGGGAGAGATGTGAAGGAAATACTTGATAATCTTCACAGAATTAATTCCGAGGAACCTAACAAGAAAGAAAATAATGAAGGTTTTATTTCAGTGTTATGAAAAAGTATCGCAAGTTGATAAAAAAATAGGTTTAATTCTTAATTTGTATAAATCTTCTGTCCAGAGTTGTCAAAATCAATATTATTACGTAATGACAAATCCTCTGTTACTTTTTTTTTAGTGTGGCCTATCCACATCCAATTGAAGGTTTTTTTTAAACCAATCATAGTCCAAAAATATATATTTCCAGGAGAAACAAAAACTATCTGGCATGGGTGCTGTTGATACTTCAAGTATGAAATTCATCTAGGAAAATTGAAGTAGGCCTCCATTTATAACTTAAATTGCCTCGTAGAAATACATGTGTATTTTTTTTTAATTATGGTTTATTTAACGATGCTTGCAACTGCAGACATTATATCAGCGTCGCCGGTGTGCCTGAATTTTCTCCCGCAGGAGTTCTTTTACATGCCAGTAAATCTATTGTCATGAACTTGTCGCATTTAAGCACACTTAAATGCCATCGACCTGGGCCGGCATCGAACCAACCTCGAGCACAGAAGGCCAGCGCTATATTGACTACACTACCGAGGCCGACTACATGTGTAAATGTAGGAAACTCTGGACAATGATTGTTTTAAGAAAAAATTACTCTGTTTTGACTGAAGTGTATTTCTCCTTTAATCTTTTTTTTTTTCTTTATTATATCCTGTTTCTTCTCCTTTCGTTGCTTACGTTTCTTCCATGAAGTTACTTCTGCACCTAAAGATGACTCCATAACTAATACACAATTCACGTGCTAAAGTATTTTTCACTGAGGTGGCTTTTGCAGCGTACATAAGAAGCAGTACTGCTAATCTACTACAGTTTAAAATAAAATTGTATGTAGGTCTATGTGTGTATGTGTGTATGTGTGTATGTGTGTATGTGTGTATGTATGTATGTATGTATGTATGTATGTATGTATGTATCCAATGCCTACCCACTTCACTTTACGGTATGGATAAATGTTTCAAGATGATATGAATGGGATATTTGTAAATGCTACCATCGTCAATGACAATGACTTTTTTCAAAAAAAAAAATAGTCTTTGGACTATGGTTGTTTTATGAAAACCACTGAAAATTTCCACTAACAACCAATTCAGCAAATGATCGCTACAATAAGGTCACCATATGTTTAATATCTCAAATTTGCATTTTTTTACTGTGATTCTTTAAAAAAAACTTCAATTCATCCTTCCTGTAAACCCTTGCACTGCAATATTTGTCCTCATAATAGGTAGGCCAAAAATCCAGGTTAGTAATTAAATTTTACCAATTCATTTCACTATCTTCTTCAAGCGATGATTGATCAATGCTTGAATTCAATTGAGGTTTGGTTAATTAAAGTCCGGTTTCATATGAGTATAATATTATTGTATTTACATAAATATTGAATATAGGAATTTCCACTTTTGCCATTGTTGCATCAAAACAGCTGAAAATATCAATTATTTCAAGTGCTATATTATTTAGCTTCAAAAGCTGTCGATTTGTATTGTTGATCCGCATTTCTATGGTTTTGTTTCGGTTTATTTTTAATCCTGCGCTTTCTGCTTCATCTTAGGCCTATAGCCTTTTCTACAAGGACCGTAAAACTCCGAAAGAACTCGCTCTGCTTGAATGACTGAGAAACCTGAATTCATATCGGGAGCAGAACAAGCTGCAGTAGCGTTTTAAGAAGCTGTGCGATCTTATTGTAGTAGTCTAAAAGGAACATTGTGAAACAAGTTAGCAGCGGCCAAGACTGGAAGGAGTAGTTTCTTTAAGGAGTAATTGACTAGTGCGCCCTAATTCCTTGGCGCCCTAAGCGACTGTTCCGCTCCATCGCCCATAGGACCGGCCCTGCTTCACGTACCCCTTCCTACTCCACAACATCTATGATCTCACCAGCGTTGAATAACCTTCGCAGCTGAAAATGTCGTTAAATAAAGACCGGTAGAAAGAACAATCTAGAAAGCGAAGGAAGCAGTGTTGCCAACTATACGCTAGTATATCGTGTTCTGTAATAATTTCCAGCATTACGTCCTCTACATCAACTGTAAGAGGTCACACGTTTTTACTGCATATGCGGGACAATAGACAAAAGCCTAAAAAAAAACTAGAAAGAATTAAATTAAGTTTCATAAAACAATAGCACTTCCATCGAGATTCTGTGACAGTGAAACCTAGACTGTATGTAGAGAAATGACGTGTACAAATAACGAATATAAGAATTTTTTAAGAAAATAGCTGGTTACAGTTTAAAAAATGGGACCCATATGCATTTTACACAACTAATAAAAATGCTATTCTATGCAGAGCGGACGTAGTATAACCAGAGTCTATACTGTTTTCGCTGTAAGAAAAATCCTAATGTAAACATAAGCACGTTGCTGTCATACCCATGATTGGCTCCTAGTCGAAACACTCACATGACGCAGGAAAATATAGTTCGTATTTGGAAACCATAATCTTGTATTATTTGAAAATAAAAAATTGAATTCTAGTTGTTAAATACGATGAAACATATAACTTAACTCGTATGTAAAATGCTATGTAAAAGAAAAACTATTTTTATATATTATTATGTACAATGAACGCGGATGAATACCAAAAATAACACCGCGGTAGTCTGTTCTTGTAACAAGCTGGCGTCACTTGAGCTCGTAGTTGTCATAGTATGGCTTCTGCATACTCGGTGTGTGTGGTTATTAATCGTAAGAGTGGAAACCCTCTCAAAAGCAGAAAAACAAATAGTCTTAAAGGTATATAATAAGTTATGTGATAATTTAATTGCAGTAATTATAAAGTAAATGTTTCCTAAGCAAACGAATGCATAGTAGTGAGGTTAGGCCTACTGGATGAGTAACGGGAAATGTTTAACAAGAAACAGAATGTACAACAGTAGGCGGGAACATGTACTGAGAATCTATGGCGCCAAACAGTGGCCAATGAAGCCTCACGTCAGTCACGTGCTATTGTTTACATTAGGATTTTTCTTACAGCGAAAAGATTATAGTTATATACAGTCACGAAGCTCAATACGTAGTAAATATGCATCCATAGATAGTTGCTAACCACTAGGATCGCTACTATCGTCTCATTACAGGCAATGCAAAATAGTACCTGCACAGTCTATTGTTCCTAGAACCCTCATAAACACAAGCTTCGCGACTGTATATACTAGACCAGTGTTTCTCAAACTTTTCGGAAGTGGGGACCACTTTTTTTAACTCAGAACAGTTCCGCGGACCATCTTACACTTGTTCCCTTCGAAAGCAAATTTATCATTCATATAGCATATTTTAATACCAGTATACTTACATTTTAATGTAGAAATAATTAATTTTTAATTCAATTAATTTTATATTAGTATTAACTAATTAAGTTAATGTTAATAGAAGAAAATTTCTTATATCGTCGTTTGCAAAAACAGAAATAAAAAAGATTAATGCAGAAACATGCCCGATTTTCAACAAGTAAAGATGCAATTTTGCATGTTCTATTATTGGTGTACGACGTACAGTACGTGACCATTTGAATGTGCAGACTGGGTGTCAGCAAAACTATTAAGAATGTCATAAATACATGAAAAGGTTCGGTACTTTGGTCCTGTTATGAATTCAGTTGGTCCCTAGCTGTGTAACAGACATAGCGCCAGATTGCACGGAAAAGATGGCGAGAAACACCACGTTCATAGTGCTTTTAATCCCTCTTTTGTTGCTGAGAGTGGAGTGGGAAGGCGATAGACGGGTAGGTTAAATAAATTTCATAAAATGTCAGTACTGGAAGAGAAAAAGTGAAAGGCGATTGCCATGTATCATTTAAAAATTCTGAGATTTTCAGCTGTAGTGTGATACACAATTCGATTGAATTTTATTTTTTCTTCTGTCTTTTTTGAAGGACCACAAGGGCAGACATCGAGGACCACAGGTGGTCCGCGGACCATAGTTTGAGAAACGCTGTACTAGACTGTGATGTAACTGTGCAGATTTTAACAGTTTATTCCTAAAAAATTCTGATACCATATTAGTCCCAAACGAATACTTTTCTCAGAAAAAAATAATTTTCCCCTAAATGTTAACACTGTTTTACTCGATAAGTACTATTCGCACGATTCTGATTTTTACTATTATCATTAGAGAAACTGATAAGGAATAATAGTTTATTTCTTAGCAATTTTTTTAATAAAATGGACGGTTTTCTTGCAAATAACGATAAAAGATTAACATGTAACGTGATTTCCAGCCGTTAGGAAATCTGGCACAGCCGCGTCGTACTCAGTCGGTAGAGATTTGATCTGCCTTCTGATTCGGAGTTGCGCTCGGGCATGGGTTCGATTCTCGCTTGGGCTGATTACCTGGTTGGGTTTTTTTCCGCAGTTTTCTCCAACCGTAATGAATAGGGAATCCTCGGCCTCATCTCGCCAAATATCATCTCACTATCAGCAATTTTATCGACGCTAAATAAGCTAGTAGTTGATAGAGCATAGTTAAATAACCAACTAAAAAAAAAAGCCTGGCAACCCTACTGCAGTGTAAGGGACGGAACTCTGCTATTCAGACCGAGTACATATGTTTATTCGTAGGTAAACTGGCGATGAGCTGTTGCTAAACTAGCAGATTGCCAGCCTAATTTTCTAATTGACCATGGACTTAATTACAAAACACATAATAGGTTTCTTTTATTTTCATGTATTGTATTGCCCCCTTCAATCTGCAGAATTATATCACTTCCACCCTGTAAAAATTTGTGTCAAATGAATTGTGCGGGCCACACCTGTGGAGTAACGGTCAGCGAAACCAGGTGGCCCGGTTCGAACCCCGGTCGGGGCAAGTTACCTGGTTGAGGTTTTTTCGGTGTTTTCCCTCAACCCAATACGAGCAAATGCTGGGTAACTTCATATCATCCAGGCGCTAAATAACTTAGATGTTGGTACAGCGTCGTAAAATAACCCACTAAATTAAATTACGTATTCTAATATCTCCTATTTCTAATTTGGATTTATACGTTATCATTTTAAAATAGATACCGGTATTTCAAAATCATATGATCATAAATATTTTAGTCCATAATTCTGTATTTTTGCCAGCAGTTGTGATGCCTTCTGTCTTTTCAAGTAAAATATACTTATGTCTGCTTGTAAGATTTGTTCTTGTGGCGGCCGGGTAGCTCAGTTGGTAGAGCAGCTGGCTACGGACTGGAAGGTCCGGGGTTCGATCCCAGGTGGTGACAGGATTTTTTTCTCGTTGCCAAACTTTCAGAACGGCTCCGAGGTTTACTCAGCCTCGTATAAAATTGAATACCGGGTCTTTCCCGGGGGTAAAAGGCGGTCAGAGCGTGGTGCCGACCACACCACCTCATTCTAGTGCCGAGGTCATGGAAAGCATGGGGCTCTACCTCCATGCCCCCCAAATGCCTTCATGGCATGTTACGGGGATACCTTTACCTTTTTACCTTTTTAGAAGGAATTTAATAATTTATATTTTAAAATTTGTTCCAATTGAATTGTTATAGACATCGCATACCTTCACGCAAACTGTCCCAGCTTCAGTGCTAGTACGTACGAAACTTCTAACCAGACGTAGACAGACAGCGCAGTAGTTAGTTCCGATAGATGGAAAAAGTAAACTAACCCTAGCCTGTTCCCCCCCACCTCCACCCCATTGCATCAGTTAACCTGTATTATATCTCTCCTATTGGGACCTGAACTTCGAAGTCTAGTGATAATATCCTTGATGGTATTGCTTGTAGTACATTCTGAGGGACGATCTTTCAGCAGCAGATGCTGATGAATCAATTTTGAATAACCAATTCTGATTCTAGTCATAGGAACTTGATCTCGTCGTCATAGAAATCGAGTTGAGAAGACGTCCGTCGAATTTAATCTTGCGTAATGGAGCTTTCTGTTTGGATGTGAAGTCCAGGTGTCTTTCAAATTGTTTCAGGAGAAATCGTTTCATATGTCTTATTTGATCATGGAGTGAGGTCACAATATTAGTATTTATGTTAGAAGATGTATTAAATCTATACTAATAATAAATCTGTAGCCGAAATTTTTCTGGTAATTTTCGATTTTCCAAAAATAATTGGTCCTAACATATATAATTAACCACCCTGAAACCGAAAATCGCTTTTTTGAAATTTTTGTTTCTATGTCTGTCTGTCTGTCTGTCTGTCTGTCTATGTTTGTTACCTTTTCACGCGATAATGGCTGAACGGATTTCGATGAAAATTGGAATATAAATTAAGTTCGTTGTAACTTAGATTTTAGGCTATATGTGGAGTGTCGTTTCAAAACGTATTAAATACATCCTCGGTCGAAATTTAGTTTGAAGCGATTTCGCATAGCTGAGACGGTATTCTTTAAGACCCTGATCTCAGATTGGAGCAATTCGTATTCTTTCCCGCCTTTTTTCTATGATTAAAATTGTGTGTTGGATCAAATCGTATTATGTACAACTTCCATGATGTGTCGGATCAAATCGTATTATGTGCAACTTCCATTAGTTAAAATCTTAAATGGACAGCGTTGGCCAGCGTGCTGTATCTTCCCACCATTATTGAGTTTCCCGCTGTTTTACAACATTGTGATTAACAAGGTATGTACAATAGCAAAATCTGTTAAGAGCAGTAAGGGAATCAGAGAGATGAGAGGTGGTGCCCGAAAGAGAGCACTATATGTAGCTAAGAAGAGGGAAGTAGTGTAATTTATCTCTAAATTAAGAGCAAGTGGTCCACACCTGTGGAGTAACGGTGAGCACGTCTGACCGAGAAACCAGGTGGCCCAGGTTTGATTCCCGTTCGGGGCAAGTTACCTAGTTGAGGTTTTTTCCGGGGTTTTCCCTCAACCCTATATGAGCGAATGCTGGATAACTATCGGTGCTGGACCCCGGACTGATTTCACTGGTATTATCACCTTTACTTCATTCAGACGCTAAATAACCTCAGATGTTGATAGAGCATCGTAAAATAACCTATAAGAAAGAGCAAGGGAATCATATTACAATAGAAGTAAAAGTCAGAGACTTTATTTGGCTTCCGACTTAAATATTACAAAGCTCTTCAAAATGTACAATTAAAGTGTTAATACCAGACTTAAGAGTAAAAAGATTTCCCCCCCCCCCCAAATATTTCTCGGACAGAATTCAATAGGCTATAGGACTTTTTACACCGGCCAATGATGAATGCTGTTCCCAATAAGAAACTGCGATGATACACTGAAAAAGACTAGGCTCTTAGTCGATTTAGGTGCACATAAGCTTCGTGCCAATACGTTCCATAAAATTATGAGAACAGAACCTAATGAGATAAGTCATTTTGTATCGACTTACAGCAACTGCAACCGCTCTCGAAACTCAGCATAGGTGAAGTATATTATTCAAGAAAATTAGCTTTCTATACTCTCTGTGTAACTGATAAAGCTTCACAGAAGCCAAATTTCTTTACATGAAATGAAGCACAGGCTGGGCGGGCGCTATTGAAATGGCATCTTGTGTCACTACATTTATCAGTGAATTTAATTTCGACAGTTCATCAAATGTATTAGGCTGTTCGCCGATGAACGATATATATATATATATATATATATATATATATATATATATATATATATATATAAGAATTGAAGAATAAAATACACAGGGTGGGCAAAAAAGTCCCATTAGTTCATATTATTTTGTGTCATGAGAATAATGGGGAACATACTAACTCTTTAGATACTTAGGTAAACACAGTTAGTGTACAGTGGTTATTTTGTTTGTATGTTTGAATTATGACCAGAATTACATCAATAGTGTGCATATTTGAGGTATTTCAGATATTTAAGGGGATAACGGAACTTCGTGCTCACCTCGTAGATGCCATAATTATTTAAAATTTATATTCAATGTGAGTTAGAGATCGACCCGGGTGGCCGCATGATCCAAAGTATATCTCTTTAGGCAGCTCCGTTCGAAGGGTTGCAGGTAAGAAACTCGCCGTTCCTTATCACTATTTTCCAGCAGAAAGCAATAAAAACTATTGATATATCGTCCTACGTAGTATGCTGCTGTAAGAACCACAGAAAAACTGACAAATGACAGGGCACAATTCAGCGTGGTTTATAGATGCAAATCGTATTATGTGACAAAATCGCTTCAAAACGTATTAAATACACTGTGTCGGTGCAAAACGTATTAAGTGCAAACTTCAATTGACAATATCATGCATTAGATTAAACAATCAGTGTCAGTGTTTGTTACATTTGGTGTCATTTCACAATGCCTAAAAAGTGACATTAAGATATTTAAAATTTGTCCATTATCTTAGCCGTGAAACGTTTTTTACGTTACCTGTAAAATTTGTTTTTCTGCATTTAATACGATTTGAAACGACACTCCACATATGGCATTCAAAATACATTATTTAAAAAGGGGAGTTATAAGGGGGCCTGAATTAAATAAATCGAAATATCTCTCTTATTATTGATTTTTGTGAAAAATGTTGCATAACAAAAGTTTCTTTAAAAATAATTTGCAATAAGTTTTATTCCTCGAAAAATTTTGATAGGACTGATATTTAATGAGATAAATGAGTTTTAAAATTAAAATAACTGCCATCTAAGGCCGTGTAATGAATTAAAAAACAAATGACTTCTTCTATAAGGGGCCTTGGACAGCAACAATCGAAAGCTATGAAAGATAGCCTACAGAGAATGTTTCTGTGTTTGTATGAAGTAATATCGGAAGCTAAATTAACCGATTTGTATAATTAATTATTATTTCACCATTGGAAAGTGGATGGACATAGGTCTAGATGGACATAATGCTATAATGTTATTACAGTAACTTCTGATATATAATGTAATATAATATAATATAATATAATGTAATACTATATAATATAATATAATTTAAGTTATTTGAAGGGTTCAGAACCATAGTGGGCCAAGCGCCATTTACTGAATACGTAGAAAACAACAAGCGTTATAATTAAGTTATTACCATAATTCAATGGAAACATATAGCAAGTAAAATAAAGTATACACATTAAATCTAAATGATTTCAATGTTCATTAAACTATGTTTGCATGTAATAACAATTAAGAAACATGTTAAAGGAATTGTCATTGCACCAAATGAGTGCTTTCTGGACCAAAATGATCGCATTTTAATTATTTAAATACAATTTAAATTAAGTAACATATTAAACGATTTATCCTTCTATCAAACACGAATGTTCCCTGGATCAAACGTTCTATTTTAATTATGTAATTACTTTATATTTATTTCTAACAGGTGCAGCGGAGCGCACGGGTACGGCTAGTTAATAGTAATAAATGCTTTTTCGAAACGAACAGAACATTAATGACTGCAAAAGATGTAATGCTCAGAAGAAAAGTGAGAATATGACTCACGTTCAGTTTTCTTTGTCACTTGAGTAATTTAGCGAAAACTTATAAACAAACAGAAAGCAGTCCTGTTAATGGTTCATTTACACCAACTTAACGTAGTTAAAGGAAGAGAGAGTTCAACACTCAAGTTTCTCATACTTTTAAGTGGAAACGGTTTGCAAAACTTTGACGTAATGTGACATACGAGTAGACAGGAGCAGTAGTCAAGTCACGAATTTGAATGAAATATAATTGGACATCAAACTGATTGTATGCCAGAAGTTGCATGAGAACCTGAATGCGAAATTATTTTTATTTTATCTCAACACTTTTTTCATTTATTACAATTGGCTGGTTACATAATATACAATACTGTACATTTGCATCTTTGTAAATGCTGTTTCTCTATAGGTCACTCACGAGGTAACCAACATAACATATCTGAGTTTGGTGTGTAGCAGCAGTGACGTATCTCGTCTGAGGCCACCGCACGATGTAGGCAACTTTGTCTACTCTGACGTTACACGTCACACCCATCATTTCCTTGGTCTGTCTCGGTCACGTCTGCACGAGATTTATATTTCAGACCAATCTTAGGCAAAATATCTCCTCCGTGCGTTCTTAATAGGATCTCCATCATCATTTCCTTTTGTATCTGTTCTGTTCTCTTCCATTTTTTCATTTAATGAAGAGGTCTATGTTTTCTTTTTTTTATTTATCTTCTCAAGAACCTCATTCCTGCTGCTTATGTTTTGGAGATATCTTTTTTTTTCTGTTGTAGCTCAATTTTATTAGAACTGGTACAGCCATGATCTTATAAATTTCAATTTCATTTTTGTTTTGGTTTTCCGATAAGCTCACTATAAAGTAATAAGTTTCGATTTGACCATCTATGCTTATAGTGAGCTTATCGGAAAACCAAAACAAAAATGAAATTTTTAAATGCTAGTCAAGCAAAATTAGTAAATGCATACATCAACACCAAAACAAAGATACTAAAAACCAACGCCAATATTTGGTTCAACACACAATGCATAATAAACAGTCACACCAAAATACGCAACCATAACAAAAAACAAACACTATACATATCCTGCACAGAAAACCAATACCCAATACCAAAAACTGCGCATACGGAACGAAATCAAATTTTTGCATAAAAAGAAAGAAAAAAAAAAAAAAGAAGAAAAAAACATAAGATAAACATAGATGGTCAAATCGAAACTTATTACATTATAAATTTCAGCTAGATTTCTTATCATGTTTTATTCTCTAATGATTTCTGTGTTGTTTCATATATATATATATATATATATATATATATATATATATATATATATAGGGCTTTCCAACAGTAACGCATTATTTCAATTAAAATTGAATAAGGAGATTTTGTACAAAAAGCTTAGTCACATTTAGAAAGGAATATTTTTATGGAAACAAAATTTGTTGTGACTATTGTGCGAGTTATGACGTCATCAAGAACATTTGTAATGGCACCTATAGTTCTTATATCATCTGAAAAACCATAGCGTTTTTTTTTTTAAATGTAATATTTCAATTATGTTATACAGAATCACTATGGCTACTATGGTAACCATTTTATTATCGATATATACTCGCTGTGTTATGAAAGCAGTTTTATTGATGAAATCAACATAGACAAGATATTCTTGACCGAGCGAGTTGGCTCAGACGAGTTGGCGAGTTTAAGACTCGCATCGGAAGGTCTCTGTTCAAACTGACAAATTTGACTGGAATTTTTCATGGTTTCCCTCAGTCACAAAACAAAGGCAATTGGAAATTTACATGGCATGATTCATCACAACCTCAACAATTTATTTTCGATTTTGATTAACTTTTTAGTAAGTTATTTTACGGCGCTATATCAACATCTCAAGTTATTTAGCGTCTGAATGAAATGAAGGTGATAATACCGGTGAAATGAGTCCGGGGTTCAGCACCGATAGTTACGTAGCATTTGCTCATATTGGGTTGAGGGAAAACCCCGGAAAAACCTGAACCAGGTAACTTACTCCGACCGGGATTCGAACCCGGGCCACCTGGTTTCGCAGTCAGGTGTAGACGATTATGATACTGGTGATTGAGGCGTTGATGAATCATGGTATGTAAATTTCCAATCCGGCATTTGCCTTTGTAACTGAGGTAAACCATGAAAAACCCTCAGATTGGCCGGCCACAAGATTTGAACCTGGTACCTCCCGAATACGAGTCTCGAACGCTACTGCCTAAGCCATCTCATTTGGTATTATGTTTCTTATCAGTTGGTTGTAGGGTAATTTCCTAATTTAATTAATTATATAGTCAAAATGTGTTCCAATGTTGGCTAGACAGCAATAATGCTTATTTAGGAATTCCTTAACATAGCATTGTCATAGTATTAAAACCATACATAAATAACGTGAATCCAAATTTCGGCTTTTATTATCCTCTATCCTTTTTAAATTTTGATAGATTATGCTTATAATACACAATTATAATATTCATTAATATTAGTTTGTGTTACTATCTGAAATAGCCTGTAATTAACAGTAGTCTTTGTAGTTTTATTCTCTTCAGCTCTAATCACAATGACAACAATCCAGGTTGCCATGCGAAGATGGAAAACAAAATATGTGGGAACAAATGAATGAGATTTATAAACTGAATACGCTTTCAAATTTAAGTATCATTCAAACCTGTCTTCGGACAGTTGACTAAACAACAATATAGGATACACTTGGAGGATTTATTGAAGAACTGTTTTCAGAATGTGGAAGGAGTGAAAGTAAGAGGAAGAAGAATAAAGTGCACAAGATTTGCTGATGATATGGCGTTGTTAGCAGAAGAGGAGCTGATACTAAGGGATATGCTACTGGAGGTAAATTACATCTGTGAAGATAAATGCAAACAAGACGCAGATCATGGTCATAGGAAGAAAAATAAAGAAGTTAAACTTGCGAATTCCAAATGAGGCAGTAGAGCAAGTGGACACCTCAGATACATGGGATGTACTATAAGCAGTAACATGAGCTGCTGCCAGGAAGTCAAAAGCAGGAGAGCAATGACCAAGGAAGCTTTTAATAGAAAAAGGAGCATCTTCTGCGGACCTCTGAAAAAAGAACTAAGGAACAGACTAGTGAAGTGCTTTGTCTGGAGTGTGGCATTGTATGGTGCAGAAAGATGAACATTACGGAGAAGTGAATAGAAATAACTAGAAACATTTGAACTGTGGATATGGAGAAGAATGGAATGTGTGAAATGGACAGTCGGAATAAGAAATGAAGCTGTATTAGAAAGAGTGGGTGAAGAAAGAATATTGCTGAAACTTATCAGGAAAAAAAGAAAAAAAGGAATTGATTGGATCACTGGCTGAGAAGAAACTGCCTACTGAAGGATTCACTGGAAGGAATGGTGAACGGTAGAAGAGTTTGGGGCAGAAGAAGATATCAGATGATAGACGACATTAAGATATATGCGGAGAGAAATAGGAAGGCAGAACATAGGAAAGATAGGGGAAAGCTAGGTTTGCAGTGAAAGCTCTGCCCATGGGCAGAACACTATGCATGAATGAATGAATGAATTAATGAATGAATGAATGAATGAATATAGGATGCCCTTTGAAATTTCAAAGGAAGTTTTGAGGGGGTGAAACCTAACATGCAATTAAACACCTTTTAAGTTTCCTTCTTATTATCTAAATTGACTTTTTTTTTTGTTTGTTTAAATTAAATTAAATTTGAATAAATAGTTCTTTAGTCTGGGAAGTTTTGAATTGAAAGTTCTTTATACTAAAATGTAAAAATAAATTATGTGAACGTCTAAAGAATTGAAAATATAGCCCAATAGGAAAAAATCCTAAAACCGAAAAAAATTGGAATATTGAGACACGAGGAAGAAGAAGAAGAAGAAGAAGAAGAAGAAGAAGAAGAAGAAGAAGAAGAAGAAGAAGACGATGATGACGACGTTTATTATTAGTTACGAGAAGTTTGGATGATGAATAGATCATATATGTAGTTTTTAGAAGTCGGTAACGTTGGACATTCAGTGTAGGTATTTCGAGGCACTGTGTGACTCTAGAGATGTTTATTTTGAGGCAGTCTGTGACTGCTGCGTTATTTATTTCGTAGCATTCTATATCAGTGTTCCGCAGCTTCAGTCAGCTGGACCACTGAGTTCACTGAACTCCGGTCACGTGATCGCCCTGAGTTGGTAGCAAGCGAAACAAAATGTCAGAGGTTCGGATCCCTACTGCTCCCCACCTCCACGCCCCCACCACATAAAGCCTTGAAGCGCGGCCCCCACCCCACGCGAGTTGTTCGCATGTTCATTCATCATTCCTTACCTCTCTCATATATAATAGCGTAGAGAAAGTATTGTGATTGAACAAAAATCTGATGTCAAGATTATGACGCTAGAAGTGTGGGCTCCGCTCTCCCATTGGTCCTTGTAAAGCAGGTCCAATAGCGGATGGAATTTTCCTATGCCATTATTTCATGTCATAACAGATTGGGCAGTTTGTAGCGGAGTACATTTCGAACATAGCAAATTCAGCATGACAAACTACGCAATATGCTAACCATGTTACACAGAAGTTCATATTAAATTATATCCAGTAACCTGCTACATGTAGTACTGTATTATCACAGTCTACTATATACAGTCACGAAGCTTGAGTTTTGAGGGTGCTAGAAACAATAGACTGTGACGGTTCTATTTTGCATTGCCTGTAACGAGGCGATATTAGCGATCCTAGTGGTGAGCAACTATCTAATGTTTGCATATTTACTACGTATTGAGCTTCGCGACTGTATATACTAGACTGTGGTATTATCATAGTCTTCTACTGCAGCTTATATGGAAGTATTGTTAACTTAAGAAAGCCTGCTATTGGAAGCAAAAGGTTAATGCAAGTTCGTAGCGTTTTTGATTCCCATGGCAATAGAGCTTTTGTAAGTAATTTTTTGCACGATCGCATTTTCTTTGTTGTAGTCACAGCTATTGTTGTTAGGCCTTCAAAGTTAGAATTCCCACAAAGAAACTTGTTGCTAGGGAAACCATTCTTCATAACATAAAACTATACTGAAATAGACCCATTACAGTGCACTTATTGTTACTTAGTTACCATTACAGTACAGTTTTACGAAGGCTTTGGAATAATTTTGCTCTAAATTTTCAATGCAGAATGCAGTATATTGTATTTGCAGTCTTGAAAATATGATCGTGCAAAAAATGTTGTACAATACACGTTTGTGAAGTGCATTACGAAATCTCGGAAATTGAAAAACTTGCTCTGTTCCTTTTCAAACTTTTCCTCGATTTTGTAAAAAGCACTTTCCAATCTTGTATCGTAATATACTATTGTTTGTGATTTGTCATTTGCCATTTTAATGTCACAATATTGTGTTACTGAATACGTATGTCTTCGATTTTTTCAATTTTAAAAAAGATTGTGTTCATTATGGGCTAAAGGAAATGGAGTGTCAATCATAGGATTGCCATACGTCCTGAAAAAGCTGGTATGTCCTGAATTTTAGCTTCAAGAAAGATGTCCCATTTGAATTTTTAATTTTTACAAATGTCCTGAATTTGTTAATATTAGGCCTACTCAAAAAAAAGAACTCCTCTCTGTGCATGCAAGTTCTTTTGAGGTTAAATAACTTTCAAATTCAGTAATTTCTTTATTAACTGTCTGAAAAGTGACATAGAAGTAGAAGTGAAGTTATAATTATCTCTGAAATCGTCATTTACTGTAAAACATCAATTTTTAATTTAGAAATTTAATTATTATTGGTAGCCTATTCATTTCACACCACTACATTCTAGTGTAGAGGTAAGAAAGCATGGGAATCTATATCTATGCCTCCCAAGAGTCTTTATGGCTTGTGAAGTGGCTACCTTTACAGAATCTTTATTATTTTATCGGTCGGGATGAGCCTGATTTCGGACATTCTAAATATTTGAACTTAATTTTAATCAATCCATTATATGCGTCGAAATGAAAAGCAGTAGACGTTTATTACTTGGGAAAGTGTGTACTGACTCTCAGGACGCTTGCGCAGTAAAGGCATTTAGGTCGCTGGAAGCTTGAAAAAATTAGGGGAGCCATTCTACCAGCGGGCTAACAGGCTAACAACAAATCGACCGAACAGTCTTCGTCTTGCACGTCTCCATTGCTTAACATTTAGGCATTATTTCCGGTAAGGTAACCAGTCAGGCTACCAGCTACCAGCCAGGCTTTGTCTTGTACGTATCCATACGTTGGCCCAATATGCGCTATATATATATGCGACTATGATTGTCCATTTATGACAGGTGACTTGGGTTACATTCGTGAATACAATGCTGACAGGAGAGTCATCCTCCTCAGCCCTGACAAAGCCAGGTCACACTATTAGGCTCTTTTCTGAAAATATTTGCTGTTAATTGGACGTCTGCGTAATATATACATACAGTACATCTGTTTAAAATAATTTTAAAAGTCCCGTTAAGTAAGTAGCTGTCAGGTGATTTCCCTCTGTCTCGACGACCCTGCGACATATCCACTCCGACGGACAGTACAGGGACGTGCACAGGAACTCGCGTGACATAAGGATCAGCACATCGCTGAGCCTGGATTCGAACCCACAATCGCGGCTTCCATGACTCAGCGTTGCATATATCGCGGCCGTAAATGTAATGCTGCTGATCCAGAAACAGTGTGTTCTTCCCCTCCTCCCACTTCTTTTTAGCTTTTCCTAACGTTTTACGCGTGCCTAAACTGCTTCTCGACGACACGCTTCCTACACCCAACTGATACTTTATATAATATTTAATTTCATATCTGTGTTCCTAACATATCATTTACAATATTACCATCAGAGACTTTTTATTCTTCTTGCTAGGAAAGTAGCCTTTAAATTAAAAACAAATAAAAAACACTCGCAGATTCAACAAGTGCCAGCCAATAGACGAAGAGCGTATGAACTGTCAGTGTTGCCAACCCATGAAATATGGCCGACATTGTGGAATTGCTTGACTAAAATATTTATAAAAGGCAACAACGGGATTTTTCGTTATGAAATTTACAAATATGGGACAGGATATCCTTAAAAAAGGAACGAACATCTTAAGTTATGTAATTAAATACAATATCTGTTCAAATGTTTGCAGGTTCTTGAAAGTAGATTGTTTGTATACCACTTATGCAGCAGAGAAGTCTATTCAAACTGTGTCCGGCCGACAATGCAATAGCCACTGGATAACCCCATTATCTGAGTTAAAAGCTTCTGAGTTTACACCATTTTTTCTTTCCATTTATTTCACTAATTCCGTAATTTTAGTGAGCATTGTTCTGTACTGTACTGTTATTTGGATTTAGAGTCGACGGCAATTCGGAAGGCGGTACTCTGCTAGCGTTTGCGTCGAGAGAGAGAGAGAGAGAGAGAGAGAGAGCAAGGCAGCGTACAACATTGCCAAATTGTACTTCACGCGCACGTGCAATAGAAATAGCGCAGGAGAGAATTTAAATTATCAAAAGACAATAATGACCTTAACCGTTGATTACTGTAAGCATGAAACAAAAACTCTTTCCTTCACTAACAATATTCTTTGCACGGTTCTCAATCCCACACCCAGAGCCTTCTTTAGTTACAAGCCGGGGCATGGGTAGGTTTGGCAACGCAGAGTGGAGGCGGGAGATTTTAAAGTGATATTGTGTTTGCTCATTGCTTTCGTTATACGTAACGCGTATTTTTTCAATATTACTTCATGCACAAAGGTAAGATCAAGATTCAGAGTAGTGATGTAAATTATTACGGGTTCGAAAATAGTGTTTTATTGCAATCAATTAGCTATACTTCAGAATACGACGTAAGTAGGCTACTTACATACAAAGGCTGCCACTTAAAATAATTACAAAAAAACATGTTTTTATTGATAGTACGAAGGTAAATAAATAAATAAAAAAGATATTCCTTGCACCGAAAATAATAAAATCAATAATGCAATAAAGACGTAAGTTCCTACGCAGTATTCTTAAGTTCCATTCAGTTAACAAATTTGTGGCTAGCAAATTGACAATGTTTTGCGACTTAATGGTGTTTCATCTGTGGAAGGTTTAAGATATATTTTAATATTATCTTATGCCATTATCTATCGTGTTTTTCTACAAATATTTCAGATGCCTAGAAAGTGCTGTGTGCCTATGTGTCGTAGCAACTACAATACCAAAACAGATGGTTATGTCACTACATTTAGATTTCCTGTTGATCCTGAACAAAGGCAGAAGTGGGTTAGAAACATAAAAAGAGGCAATTGGGAACCCCAGAAAGATTCTGTAGTATGCATAAAACATTTTTCAAGACAGTTTTTCTAAAGGTGATACATTGTGTGATTCCAAAGGAAATGTTCTTTTTGTACCTCCTAAGCCCAATGAACTTCTTTCGGATAAATAAAATAATGACGTACTTTCGCAATACCCTATTCCAATCAATTAACCATTATGTGGCTAGTAAATTGACAATTTTTTGCCGCTTAATGTTGTTTCACCTCTGACATGAAAGGTGTAGGATATCATATGCATTTTAATTTCATGTGATTATGTCGTGCTTTTCTATAAATATTTCAGATGTCCAGGAAGCCAGTTTTAGTTTGAACCTGGCCAGTCACCATAACAATACTGTTATCCTAAATTATTTGTTATAAACTTTTTAAAATATAATTTTAAATAAATATAACTACAGAAAACAAGCTAAGAATGTGAATTATGCAAATAGGCCTAAAATAAAATTTAAACAGAAGAAACTATTGCCATTCCTATTATAATAAAAGTATGAGGATGTAAATACAGTTAAGCCAAGTAAAACAATCTATGAAAAAATGAAAACACATCCCTTCAACATAATACGTAACAAAACGCAATATTATCTATTAAGTACATGTATGTATCAATTAGCGTAAACTCAGTGGACTTTAAATCCTGTAAATACGAAACCAACAAAGTGATTATATGCATCTACAAATTATAGATAGTTCTGGCGTATAGCAGGCATTCCGAATCTTCAACAAAACTGCAACATTTATGGGATCACAAAACAGCTGTTTACAATGACTTTGAAAACCAACGGCGTAACTTTATTGATATAGCAGGCGAGACCCAACAATTTGACTAGAATTCTGATACACACAAACCATAAATAAGAATATAAAAATGTGGTTATACAATATTTAATAGAATAGTCAATTACTTTGTCATCCATAACCGTAAAAATTCCCAAAGACTGCAACCATTTTATTTTCATTTATTGTCTTGTTTTTTATCACCAACACGCATTTAGTTTATAATACATCAACAATTAGCGTTTGGTACGACCGTAAACATAATTCCATCGACACACACTTATATTGTAACATTAATTTACATTGAAAATCGGCATTAGCACAAACACGTGTACTGTACGGTCAGCCTCCGGGTGACAGTTAATTACAGTGTTGCCGACGTATGGCCCCGGCTTGTAAGTAAAGAAGGCTCTGCCACACCGCATGCTTCTGCAGGCATTTCTTACATGTTGGCAACGTTGCAGCCAGCATCAAGATGGCCGACAGCGTTCTGCTCGTCAACGTTCCTAAAATAATTATACTAAGTATACCTTAAACAATATTTTCCGCGCCTGCCTGTGCAATACTTGTCTTTTTGCAGTCTCTTCTTCCATTCAT
Source organism: Periplaneta americana (assembly GCF_040183065.1). NCBI lineage: Eukaryota > Metazoa > Arthropoda > Insecta > Blattodea > Blattidae > Periplaneta > Periplaneta americana. Next base: position 112,049,090 of record NC_091129.1, read on the forward strand.
TTATCTTACACAGTAAATGTTAGTTTTACTTATTCAATGTATTGAAACATTCACACGTGAACAAACGAACTCGGCGGGAAGCACTTGTTACAGACTGATTCTGATTGGTTCTACTGTACAATCTTATGACGTCACATACCAGAAATTCTACGGCGCATATAACAGCCTACCGCCTTCTGAACTGCCGTCTAGTCTAATGTTACAGGCTATATGCCTGAATTCTATGTAGACCTGCAAGTAGAAATATAATAAGCGTAGGAAGTGCTATTATATAATTTCTTATCCTTTATTTTTAACTTTTGTAAGGAATTTATTGCCTTGGGACAATGAGTGTCCGTACGGAACATTTTAAACTTTAATATAGAATTTTCAACTTTCAAAGTCTGGCAACACTGTTTTCTGGCTGGTGACGCTGTTGTAAGCATAGAGTTAGTATAATACTTACTCTATGGTTGTAAGACGAAAACGAAAACTACTGAAAGTCCAGAAGTTGAATTAGGTCTAGATCCAGTGTTGCCATGTGTAGGGATTTATCTCTCGGCGTAGGGATTTTCACAAGAAAAAGGGATGTAGTCTAGGGATTTTTTAAAAATAATTACAAAAATTTAGAAATTTTCAGTGTCTGTTTTTCTTTCCTGCTTCTTACCCATGTACAATTTTATTATTTGGAAGAGAAGAAATGCATTTATTATTATTATTATTATTATTATTATTATTATTATTATTATTATTATTATTATTATTATTATTATTATTAAAACGAAGCGAGGAGCATAACGTACTGAAAAACACCAAGTCTCGTGATCCGAAATAACTAATGTTCTATCGTTCTATCCACACAAGCGCCTTCATTTTTACGCTCAAGAAATGCATTCGTGCATTCACCAGTCTTTTAGGAATCTCTCCTTCTCTGTTGCTTACTCATAATTATAACACACTTACACAATCGCACGAGAGTTCCTCTGCTGCCTTATTTACAGGATAATTTACAGACTGCAGTCATTTTGTACCATTTCAGAATTTATTTTTGGCTGAAATTCTTTAATTAGGATCTCAAATGAAATACTTGATCTATGAAAAGTCTTATTTACGCCTAGCACGTTTGAGGACTGTAGCAAAGACATAGGCCTACTAGTCATGATTAAGCGATTCATTGAAAACAACCTGATAAAACTCTAAACATCCTAGTTTTAAAACTTCAATATTCTTTGATACATCATGCACACATCAATTTGATAACACCTTTTTTTACTTGGTCATTTAACGACGCTGTATTAACTAGTCGGTTATTTAGCGTCGATAGGGAGATTAGGCCGAGGATTTGTCATAGATTACCTGACATTCGCCTTAATGATGGGAAAAACCTCGGGAAAAACTCAACCAGGTAATCAGCCCAAGCGGGAATCGAACCCGCGCCCGAGCGCAATTCCCGATCACCAGGCAAGCGCCTTAGTCGACTGAGCTACGCCGCCAGTGGCATAACTCCTTTAAGCAGTGGTGTATTTTTAAAGAAAAAAGTGTCCTGGCTCTGGGATTTCGGTAATACTGGTAGTAGTTGTCTTCGTCGTCGTCGTCGTCATTCGCCGTCGTCTTCATCATTAACATATCATCATCATCACCATCATCATCATCACAACGACCACCACCACCACCACCACCATTTCCGCAGAAATATTTAGGCCTATGGAATGTCAGACGAAAATAAAATGCATGGGTTCGAATCTAGATATAGAGATTGTTAGATTCGTGGAGTAGACCTTATTATGAAATTGTTTAAGTATGAACAAAACATGTTTTTTTTATAATTGCAAATTTGACGATAATATGACAATATTGGCGGCGTCTGGCCTCAAAAAATAGTACCCTGGCGCCGCCATGGCCCGCCAGGTCTGAAATACACCCCTGCCTTTAAGAATTCTCAAGAGCCGCACTTATTTTGATTTCATTGGTAGGTAAGACGTTAGATGGGTGTTTGACTTTGCACTTATAAATGAAATATCCTGGAATAAGTTCAGGTTTGTGGAAATTTGAGGCTAATATCTTAGACAATATAAAAATATTAACAATTTAATACATAGCAATATTATATTTCAGTTTAATAAAAATATACATACTTAACAAAATTCTCAGCATAGCTCAGTAACTTAAGGAATGAAAGGGATTAAGCTTTTTTTTTTTACTTCTGATTGAGGTTCTGGCTGATATGTACATCTACTACTGGGTGTTCAGTTCAAATTGTGTCATGGCTCGCTGTATGCCGTCATGTGGCTAGCCGATGAGCCTAGAGAATCCAATCTTCCTACACTTCCGCAGAAGCGTATCACCTATGAGCGAGAGAAGTTGCCTAGCAAGTACGGTGTTCATTCTGAAGAGTACGTACCGATACGTACGGTAACGCCAGTAGTGGCAGGAATGTGAACTGTTTGGAAACACGTACTATCGGGATATGGGGAGAGGGTTAAGACGATTACTTACGTATTTGTTGACATTAATTTCGACGGTCAACATGGACACGGAGCATTTGATTTGTGTTGTGTAATGTTGCCGTACGCAACAGATGGTAACAAATACCCTCCGTACGACTTGCCCGCGCAAAACACAGTTCGAAAGAGGTTATGAGGTTATGGTAGCACACGGACCGTACAGACCGCCATCTGTTGCTGCGACGTTCAAGTTATACCGTACACGTTCTCAAGTTCAGATTGAACGCCTTGAATAATAGGTAACTTCTCTGACATATAAGGTGAAACTCGCTTCAAATCGGCGACTCAACAACAGTGACGTCATGACACACTTTGAAATGAACACCCAGTATTATCAGGCAGTACATTTCACTTGACGATACGTGTCAGAGGAAGAACAATTGATTGTGTACATCTGAAGTCTGATTACTGTAATTTGTAGTTAATCGGCGATGTATGCAATGGAGGGAGAAAGGAACTGGCCACCTACCCTATTATCTCCTGGCCTAGTTACCTCATAAGTGGTGCCATGTTAGTATCACTTTTGAGGTTCAGGCCTGTCTTCGGACAGTTGACTAAGCAACAAGCATTTTTTAATAACAACTTTAACCAACTTCCTTTAGAATACAGAATCTTATCAAATTGCCGATGTTTTAAGAATTGTTTAAAAAGACGTTTTTGGGAAGATTATTTATTTTAATTCTCAGTTGATTTATTTATTTATTTCATGCTTTCAAAGTTTCTTTCTTTCTGCCCATTATTTTATGTTACCTTACTGTTTGTTCTTATTTGCTTTCTTCCTTTAATTTTTTAGATATTGTTTGTTTTCCACACACTGTAGTTTCATGACTTTTTTAATTACATTATACAACAAATGTATGTGTTCTTGTATAGCTCCTACATATGAGTTATACTCGTTGGGGCATATTAATAAATTTTTAAAAAAGTTTTAAAATTCAAATGAGCATAATGCGTCAAAGGATAAAGTCTTCAAACTGAAATGTTTACAGTTTTATCAGGTTACTTTCAATGAATAGTTTAAATGATTACGTCAGTAGAGAATCATGACTAGTTTGACCTTGTAGAGCTCTCAAATATGCCAGGCGTAATTGAAATTTGTTCACAGGTCAAGCATTTCACTTGATCCCCTAATTAACACATTTAAACAAAAATTAAGTCTGAAATAATACAGACTGAATGGACTCTTTTGCCAATTTTTTCTCACCGAAAAAAAGGCATATATAAAGTTGCCAACTCTGGAATTTTGGAAACAAATTGAGGATTCCAAAATTTTAGTTCTCAATTCATGTTTCGAAATATATAGGAAATTGCCAATTTTTTTTTTTCTCTGCGGCGCTCTAACGCTTCTTTGGAATACACATGAGGCGCTCAGCGCACAAATGGTCCAACCCACAAAATTTTATTTCCACTTTACCTCTTTGTAAGAATGCGCGAAATGCGATACATCAACGAAACTTATTGAAATCTCGTGGAAAAACTGAGAATATTGATTAGGCCGATTTTCACATTGAAGAGAACAATATTAGGAGCTCTTTAAAGCAATAATGTCACTACGCATATTTTGTGGGTTAGGCCGTTTGTGCGCTGAATGTCTCATATTTTCTACTCTAGAGCGTCTGACATTAAATCAATAAATAACACAACACAATAAATGCTTAAATTATTTAATGAAAGTAGTACATACGAGCAAGACATAAGAAATGACGAAATTATTGGACTTATATTAAGTGAAGATGAGGTGGTAGATGACAAAGAAACACAATTGTAATTTATTGTAACTGTAATTAATAGGAGCTTTGAACTTTGATTTGGCCAACGTAGGGATTTTTTGCTGTTTGTGGAGATTTTTTTAAACATTGTAGGGGTTTTCGTCTGAAAAACCCTGGAAGCACTATCTAGATCTCAAAAGTAATTCTTAACAGTTATTTGAAATTGATGAAGCTTTGAAAATGAATGCATAGTAAAATGATATTGACAATGGAAAATGTCTATCATGACTAGTGATCTGTTCGAGATCACATCACAGTCCCTTATGTAGCTATCTTTATTGTCTTCCTTACAAGGGAATATTGTCATATTTTAATCAAACTCATACCAAGTTGCAGAATTGGATGTGCAGATTCCAACATGCCTGGATTAGAGTGTAGACAGCACGAAGATGACACATACTTTCTCATACGTTTCGTGCGTTTCGTAGTAATTCAGTTTCTTTATTTTTTTATTTTTTACTATTTATAGTTATTTAATTGAATTACTATTGTAATCTTAACGCTGCGAGTTCGATTCCCAAGTGATCATAGATTTTCTCCACTGATATAATTCTTAGGCCCGATTGTATAAACCATTTAATCTTAGATCAGAGGTTAAATTGATCCTTGTTTCAACTGAACTTGGAATTTTGTGTTGTATAAAGTCTAATCTGAGATTAATTTGTCTCAAACTAAAGTCAACTTTGACTGAAGAAATTTCTCCGATTAAGTTAGATGATCCAAGTTCAGTTATTTCTTTTCTGTTTGAAATATACGAGTGACAGGTTGTGCAAATAAAATATCCATTATTATTGATATTAATAGATATGTTAGGTACATTTATATATATATTTCTTTCAATTTCTTGCCTTAATACACAAACATTCTTATATTTTATAAGGCTCTATCGTGTTCAGCAGTATCAAATAACATAACCTATAATTATATTATTTTTATAACAAGCATTAATTATTAATGGATATGATAGGTACATTCATAAATGTTCAATTAACTGTATTACTAAACGAAAATTGTCGTTTTATAAAGCTTTATTATGTTTAGCAATATCAAACACCATAACATGATAACAACTTGGAGAACAGTCAACCATCTTCTTATTGTCCGCCATTATTTATATTGCACAAAAAAAAAACCAGTGTCTCCAACAGTGTGTACGGAGAGTCGCCAAAAAGTAGTTGTATAGTCGCTAGATTTCTCATTATCAACAAAGAAAGATTAAATTTTGTCACTATGGGGTGCTAAAAAGGTCACTAAATCCCTATTTAAGCAATATAGAAGTTAAAAGAAATTGTTGTTGAAAAAGAGTTAAAGTCGCTAGATTGGCAACACTGAACAAACCTGTATAACATGGTCCGCGCATCACGTATTTCACCTGTTTATGCGATGTTGCCAAATCCTTTTCACGTGAACTTAGATTGCATTTGAACCAAGGTAATTTGATCGCAGAAAAGTTTTATACAATAGAAGAAGTGTCTGAACTCGGTTCACTTTTCGATCTTCGATCAAAGTTGATCTTTAGTCAGGGAGTTTTATACAATTGGGCCTTACTGTCGCACTATATTGCTAGGGTTTACTCAGCTTAACCTTTTGCCACTCTCTGAGCCGATTTGTCCTGCAATGGGTGACTTTACTTTTACCTTTACTATTGTAATACTCAAAAGAGATATTTCACTTCTCATAAAAGCCACTCAACGGTGAAAAGAGTTTTAACATTTTCAAAAATGACTCGTAATGAACTTGGTGTGTTCGATTGACATTAGTAGCAATACGCACGCGATCGAGACCGGACGGTGAGCTCACAACACAAACTCTTTCTTCCTTCGGAAGGAAAGTGGGATAGGCAAGCAAGTTAAGGTAATTAAAATGTGACTCACTGATTATATGATATTGTGGAGGAAATAAAGCGCGGAGTGAACTCAGGAAATGTGTGCTACCGTCCGGGGAAGAAGCTTTCATCCATTCGTTTTCCTTCAAGAAAAGTGAACGAAGCATCATTCTGCCTGTCGAGTTATATAACTGTCTTCTTCTGTCTTCGATGTCTTAATGCTTGCTGTACTTTCCTATGGTTGCGAGATTCGCTGACTCAAACCTACTGTAGTTACGGACGACGGATCTCGAGGGCCGTTTAAAAATCCGTTCTTTGGTAGATTCTATGACTAACATTTGCTGCACATAAAGAACGCTATCTCTAAATAAGAAATGTCAGGTAAAAATTACAGACCAAAATACAATATAGCTCGAGCAGACGGAAATATAGCAGCGATATCTCTTTTTGGGTTCCTATTGCTCCTGATATTTCTGCCAATGTATGGGACCGGTGTCCACTTAGCATCCTGAAGAATTTGGGGATGTGCGCTAGGAAACTAAACCCGGTTTCGAAAATCAGTATAACGGCTGGGGCGATTATCGTACTGACTACATGTTACCTTCGTGCTGGTTGAATGATCATTTACATCTGCTGAGGCTTGTAGGCGTGAGAACAGCATTTTTCTGGTTGGCCTTGGCACTTCATAGGCTGTTGCAGCACGGATTATTATTGTTATTATTATTATTATTATTATTATTATTATCATCATCATAATTATTACTACTAGCCTACTACTTACTTACTTACAAATGGCTTTTAGAGAACCCAGAGGTTCATTGCCGTCCTCACATAAGCCCATCATCTGTCCCTATCCTGAGTAAAATTATTCCAGTCCCTTGCACCATATTCCACCTCCCTCAAATCCATTTTAATATTATTCTCCCATTTACGTTTCGGGCTCCCCAAAGGTATTTTCCCCCCAGGTCTTCCAACTAATTGTTATTATTATTATTATTATTATTATTATTATTATTATTATTATTATTATTATTATTATTATTATTATTAAGGACTAGCCGTACCCGTGCGCTCTGCTGCACCCGTTAGAAATAAATATAAAGTAATTACATAATTAAAATAGGACGTTTGATCCGGGGAACATTCGTGTTTGATAGAAGGATAAATCGTTTAATATGTTACTTAATTTAAATTGCATCCAAATAATTAAAATGCGATCATTTTGGTCCAGAGACACTCATTTGGTGCAATGACAATTCCTTTAAGCTGTTTCTTAATTTTTATTACATGCAACCATAGTTTAATGAAGATTGACATCATTTAGATTTAATGTGTATATTTTATTTTACTTGTTATAGGTTTCCATTGAATTATGGTAATAACTTAATTTTAACCCTTGTTTTCTACGTATTCAGTAAATGGCGCTTGTCCCACTATGGTTGTGAGCCCTTCAAATAACTTAAATTATATTATATAATATTACATATTATATTATATTATATTATATTATATTATATTATATTATATTATATTATATTATATTATATTATATTATGTTATATATCAGAAGTTACTGTAATAACATTATAGCATTATGTCCATCTAGAGAAATTACACTTTCCAATGGTGAAATAATAATTAATTATACAAATCGGTTAATTTAGCTTCCGATATTACTTCATACAAACACAGAAACATTCTCTGTAGGCTATCTTTCATAGCTTTCGATTGTTGCTGTCCAAGGCCCCTTATAGACGAAGTCATTTGTTTTTTAATTCATTACACGGCCTTAGATGGCAGTTATTTTAATTTTAAAACTCATATATCTCATTAAATATCAGTCCTATCAAAATTTTTCAAGGAATAAAACTTATCGCACATTATTTTTAAAGAAGCTTTTGTTATGTAACATTTTTCACAAAAATCAATAATAAGCGAGATATTTCGAGTTATTTAATTCAGGCTCCCTTATAACCCCCCTTTTAAATAACGTATTTTGAATGCCATATAGCCTAAAATCTAAGTTACAACGAACTTAATTTATATTCCAATTTTCATCGAAATCCGTTCAGCCATTATCGCGTGAAAAGGTAACAAACATACATACATACAGACAGACAGACAGACAGGCAGGCATACAAACAAAAATTTCAAAAAAGCGATTTTCGGTTTCAGGATGGTTAATTATATATGTTAGGACCAATTATTTTTGGAAAATCGAAAATTACCAGAAAAATTTCGGCTACAGATTTATTATTTGTATAGATATGAGGAGCATAGTATGAAAGCTAAACAATTCCATTTTTTTGCGATTTCGAGATATCGACTTTTCTCATAGAATTTTGTATGCCGAATGCGATTCTGGAACTGTTTAGGTTCAAAAACGGACAGAACAGAGCGAAAATAGCACTTAATTGTGCGCTTTAGAAGCAAAATGCAGACAACTCCACTGTGGCTTGGTTTCAAATTAGGACAATTCCTTCAGTAGCAATAAGAAGCCCACATTCGTACCACCTTTTCCCATCACGCATCGCGAATCCAACATGGCTGATTATATATATAATCGGTTTGTGGATGAGTAAGTACTGTTTTACTTAAATTTACTTTGAAACCGAGTTAGAAGAGACTTATATTCAAAAGTAGACAATTTCACTTTAAATATGACTTCGTTTGATTTCAAAAACAGACAACTCCACTTTAAATATGGTTTCATTTGGTATCAAAAACAAACAACGCCATCACTTAATTTCAGAGATGGACAACTCCACTTTTTAAACTTAAATTGCGACCTGAATATTAATACTAATCACATTTTGAGTCTGAAAAAATTTTTCTATGACCCATGAGAATGTTAAAAAAAATATACGTACAACGGTGACATTGATTTCCAAGGATCTAGTTTTTCGCCTCTCCTGTAAAAAAAAGTAAAAGTGGAGTTGTCCAACTTTGATACCAAGCTCCTCATATGATGATCATGATATATTTCATGTCATCAATTACATTCATGTAAAGTAGACCTATTATTATTATTATTATTATTATTATTATTATTATTATTATTATTATTATTATTATTATTATCATCATCATCATCATCATCATCATTATTATCTGCAACCACAAATTTATAAGCAACACGCAGCATGAATCTTCTTATAACGAGGCTACAACTATAATAAAGGTGCAAGGTATGATTTTAACTGACCTCCTATAATTTTGAAATTATTCAAGCATTTTTTAAATCTAGCTGTATATATTTTCGTAAACAAAATGCGTCTGCATGGAATCCAGAAATGAAAAGAAATGTGTCAGTATTTTAGACTGATGTATACCGAACCATTTCGAGCATTGGCTAGTTCAGTGTCTATTCATATGGTTAGAAAAGTAAATTATGAACAAACTTCGCTTTCACGTTAGCTCATGATCAGATTGTTTATAATCTTTGGTAATCGATTCTGTCTCAATCTGTTATTCCTACTATCTTTGAAGCAGATCAGCTGTTGGTATGTAGGCCTTGTTTTATTTATAGAATCGCATAGTGGTGAAAGAGACGCACCGTGTATTGTCATTTTTGCCGAAAACAAACGCTTAGATGGAGTGATAGTGATTTTACACTTGAAACATCAAGAATTAAGGTTCCAGATTTATAATTTTCTAACAGGAATAGCCTACAACTTCAATGATACCTGAGTGCTTGTTTATTTTATATTACCTTTAAGATACAAAAGAGGTTCTGTAATTTCTTTTATATGTGCCCACCACGACTTGTATGAGAAAGTTCTACATCGCACAATGCGTCATTAATTTCTCTTGATGGCCTTCCTTTGTAATGAATGCTCTGTTACTTTGAGCGAGGTCTACTGCACTGTCCACTGAATTGATAAACTCTCGTAATGAAAGTTGTGTATTATCGATAAAGTATGGCAATCGAATGCAAACATGATGAAAGCGAGAACACATTTTGTTGATATTATGTATTCGAGTTTAAATAAAAATTATAAATACGTACTGATTTCCTAATTATTTCAAAGAATACTAAAGCGAACGTTACACAAGTACGTCTATATTATTATTATTATTATTATTATTATTATTATTATTATTATTATTATTATTATTATTATTATTAATGGGAAAATGGGAGGAGAAACATTCGCAGAAGTGAAGAATTAAGTACAGCAGCTTTGAGACGTTCTGTTACGCTGACAACCAACAGCACAATGTTACCAACATATGGGCATGACGTTTAGGCCTACTTGTGACGTTACTAGGAAAAAAAAAATTCTCCTCCGTCGTTTTCAACATTACTGAGATGTAGCGCCAATGTTATCGATAGGGTTAGGTAGGATTTGATGAGATACATTAGTGTCAATTAGATTGTTGATGATAGAGTTTGATGAGGATATAGATCAATGACAAGTAGTTCACTGTCAGTGACAAGGTTAGGTATGGTGTGATGAGGGAATTCATTAGTGACAAGTGCTTCGCGCAAAAATGACACAAATGAATGTTAGATCTATTATCCCTTTGATATAATAATTTCGTTTCTCAAATTCGTCGATTTCAACTATATTCCATGAACCACTTAATATTTCTCCTTTTCACTGTGATAACATGTTACATATTTGAAAACTTGCATTTTCTTTTAGTACATTAAAAAATCTTGCACTTGACTAGTGCAGTGAATTCTTAAAACATATAGGGCCGTATTCATAGACATTTCTAGCGCGGGCTTTCGGTGGATTATCAGCGTTTTTCGTATTCATAAACCAGTGTTAGCGATAGGATATGATTTGAATTTTGTACTAGTAACCAGTGGATAGCCGGGGCTAGCTTAGTACTCTCGTAGCGCGTGCTGCGAAATGTCTATGGATAGCACCCTTAGACACGAATTTTACTAGCAATATTCCGATTCTCTTTTGTTTCACATGGCTCGATACGACCCAGCAATTAGTGGTAACCGTAGTCAGCGGTGCTGTACTGTCGGAATTATTCACTTGTTACGAAACACTGAAAAGGTATGCGAAAATGCGTCCTTACAAGGGAAACTGGGGCTGAGAGGAAGTATCTATATGTCCTCCAAGCCTGTTGGTCACTTGTATCAGTCCGATTTTCTGCGTTCATTTTGAAGGAACATTAGATAATTTTGAAATTATTTTGAAAGGGAGCTGATGACAACAACCATCGCGCTGGTTACCGGGCTAGCCAGGAAACTAAGTCCAATCAATCCCAAAATTTGGAGACGTGTAGCAATGCTATATTCCAGGTCGCCGGAGACCGATTATTATTATTATTATTATTATTATTATTAATTTGTTTACATATTTATATTATCTAACATCTGTTTTATTTATTCCTGTATGAATTTCTGTCCATTGCGATAATTTATTGTCACACCTTACTGCAATGAGATATTATTATTACTATTATTATTATTATTATTATTATTATTAATGTTATTAATTTGTTTACATATTTATATTTATCTAGCATCTATCTTATTCTTGTATGAATTTCTGTCCATTGCGATAATGTATTGTCACATCTTACTGCAGTTATATATATATATATTATTATTATTATTATTATTATTATTATTATTATTATATTACTATTATTTGGCTATTGACTTCGCAGGATTCGAAACATCAAGGTGAAGTTCAATGAACTACATTTACCATGTGTGCTTACTGACTAGGTATATCCCATAATTTGTTTTGCTGAAGAAGTTTCCGACGATGTTGCACGCACGTACTCATCAACACGGCTTTCTGCATTATCGCTGATGTCCAGGCATACAAAAGCCTTCAGAGGCGTTCGTGGAAATACACCCGTTGCTGATACGACTGTTTAAAAGTTTCCATACTAGTTATTTAATTTTCAGTTGCTGAATCAGTATAGTTTGATATTTTGGTTGTGTATGCAGAATAAATTTGCTATGTTTGAGATTGTTACACCCATCAAGAAAACATTTTTGTTAATTTTGTTCACAACTGTAATGTCTGATTTTTAATGCCCCGCTCTTTCATGTAGTAATACACTTCTTTCCCAGTATATTTGTGGTGAATCATTTCCTGTTGCCTTTCACGTTCACGATATGATATATTTTCGGTTATCAGTAAATATTTAAATCGATTTTCGATACAAAATTTTTGTTTGTTTGTATTTCACAAAATCTCTGGGTCTAATAGAATTTTTAATATATATTATTATTATTATTATTATTATTATTATTATTATTATTATTATTATTATTATTATGATCATCATCATCATCATCATTCCTAGTTGTACTGGTCTTCCTTAGATACGTTTTCCAATTTTTTTTATAATTATTGCAATCTCCTTCAATTATTTTCACCCAGTGATTTTAGTCTTTCTGCACTTCATATTACTTATCATCTTAAGTTTGATCTTCCCCTTCGTTTAGTTCCCTTTGTTCTGCAATAAACAGCATCATTCTAATCTCATGATTAGCCATTTAAATGCATTAATTGTAATTTGTCTTACTATAGCTGGTTCATTATATTGTACATAGCCTATTATAAACCTCACGGTTACGAAAATAAGAAAAAAAAAACAAACAAAAATCTCCTTTTCTCTGTGAAAAATTTACTTTCCTTTAGGCCATCGGTTCTCAACCTATGGTCCGCGAACCCTGATAGTCCTCGAATGATTCGAAAGGGGTCCGCGGAAACGAAGTATGTTTCCAAATGGTATTAAACTTAATTTCTTAAAGTTCTTTGACTTTTTCAGCTTGTTGGATTTTTTTTTTTTTTGTTTTATTTTGTCAGACTTCTGAGACACAGAGTTTAACAGACATGAGATCGTCTGAGGGGTTTCTCTTGGCTTGCAAGTCTTGTGTACCTATCCGATATTTTTAATTTTTTAGTCTCTAAGTTCAGTTTTCAGATTATAAGTTTAACAATGTTCACCATTCAAATAAGACTGAAGTAACAATACAGAAATTGGACTTGTGGTCTTGCTGAGTTGTCAATCGTGAGTTCGAGTAATTTTCCACTTTAAGTGACTAGCAACGAATAATGATGAACATCGTTGAAAATCTAAAGAATACCTGCTATGCATAGACATTTCGCTAGCCCGTGCTATGAGCATGCTAAACTAGCCCCGGCTATCGACTGATTAGTTTTACAGGATCCATATCATATCATATCGCTAACACTGGTTTATGAATACGAAAAACGTTAGTTCGCTGATCATCCACCGAAAGCCCGCGATAAGAATGTTTATGAATATGGCCCTTAAAGTTTAAATTGAGGAAATATTTTTCTTCTTGCAATTGAAAAAATAATTGGTGAAACCCCCTTCTTGGTGGGGGGGGGGGAATTATCCGTCAAAGAAGAAGAGAAGCTGTTAGAATTTTATTATCTTCTGATTTCAAGCTTAAAAATAGAGAGATTGGGTTTGCAGTAAAATACTTCATTTTTCATAGTCATTTGGACTCTTTATGAACAACAAGGGATATCACATACGTATGACAGGAGTGAAACATCTCTTTCGAAGGAATATCCTTAAACTTCTGGTAGAACCTATATTATATTACATTATATTATATTATATTATATTATATTATATTATATTATATTATATTATATTATATTATATTATATTATATTATACTATATTATATTATATTATATTATATTATATTATATTATATTATATTATATTATATTATATTATATTATACTATATTATATTATATTATATTATACTATATTATATTAGGGGAGACTGTTGTACCTTTAAACACTTTTCACATTGTATTTTTTTTAATTTTGGGAAATGAAATTTTTTTAATGAAAAAATGCTTGAAGATTCCTTTACAACTTCCTGTATGTATTTTCCTGTTTTACAGATCTATTAAGGATGGAAAAAATAAAATAAAGGGATATGTAATGTGTTTAAAGGTACAACAGGTTCATGTACCTTGGAACATATTATTTTGTAAGTTGAAACACATGGAATATAGGTGGGAATATAGCTGTAAAAACTGACAATTATATTTAAAATGTATTTGCCATCATAAACCACATCAGGCTTCTCTGATTTAGATTTTATTTCCTGGAAGAGCAATAACTGCGTCAACAGCTTTCTTCAAGGCGACCGGATCAACTCTTAACTCCAGACTTACTTCGTGACATGATCTTAAAATAAAAGAAAAACAAAAACTGATAGTATCGTGTATTTTGGAACATGTTCCATGGTACAAGATGTTTTGTGTTCAAAGGTACAAGAGGGTGCACTTTTAAACAAATATGGCTCCCAAAACTAGAGATTCGAATAAATCATGGAAATTAAAATATGTTAACACTCACCAGATGATGGGGAACACACCGTACTTGAAAAATATTAACAAATACAATCTGGTTTTGTGTTAGAAAACATATAGCAATGAACGAAATGTTTACTTTTGGTACTAAAAAATTTATTTTGTCCACGGAACTCACACTCTGCAGTAAATCAAACCGAAACTACGACCAGAGCTACTTAGGGGCTTTCTCTACAATCTACTTCAGTTTGAGTCCTAGGTAGCAGCAATAATTTAAAAACAAAAAATGTTCAAAGGTACACTATGCTAAAGGTACAACAATCTCCCCTATATTATATTATATTATATTATATTATATTATATTATATTATATTATATTATATTATATTATATTATATTATATTATATTATATTATATTATATTATATTATATTATATTATATTATATTGCAAGTTTCTCTTCAATATAATATCCTTAATACAAAGACTACTCATAATTTATAACATGATCTCTTCTAGTCTTACTTGTTAGTTTACAAATTACCAATGCCAAGCACCATCAAAAACCGTTATAATACCTAGGCGTTTAAGAAACACATGCGATAGTTGAATATCACTTCTTTTCTGTTTGCGGATTACGGACATATATAGTGTTAAAAATGTCTCATTTTATTTCATTTCTTAACGTAATAAGCTGTGCTCTGCGCTTCCTTAATATAACGAGAAAGTAAAATGCTGTGGTTTAGCGAAATCGCCTGGTTTCCGCACAATGCGTTTCTGCACAGAGCAGAGCGGCCGGGTTGAGAACCTGCAAGTAGGCCAACGCGTCCCCTCCTCTGACCTCTAACCGGGCGCTCGTTACGTCACTCCACATCTTGTCACATCAGATCTCGCTCCGGCTGTAGAGGAAACGGGAGAGACTCGATACTCAGGCAGTGGAACGGCGGTGACGGCGGAAAACAAATCAGAGTGGATTTCCTCTCCAGACCGATGGGATCCATAACAGCGTTTACTGCTAATACAATATGGAGCGATGCAGAACGAAAAATAGCACAAAAGCTGTTAATATCAAGCATTTATAAAATATCTATAGTAATCTCAGGCCTCGAGTGACATTTATTAGGACTATTTCATGAATAAAATAAAAATGTAAATAATATATTCCTAAAATTAATTAATGTTAATAATTTTGTATTTATGAATACTTAACCTCAGTGGCGGCTCGTGGGTATTGAATTAAGCGGGGCTGCATACAAAAATAAACCAAGCAACTTACTTTATTTAAAGATTAGTTCCATGCACCTTATCTTGTAAGTTGTGTTTAAATGAGACAGGCTCATGTTAGTAGATTTACTGGCATTTAAAAGAATCCTGCGGACAAAATTCCGGCATACCGACGACGCTGATATAACCCCTACTGTTGCGAGTGTCGTTAAATAAACCATAATTTAATTTTTATATGCAGATTTGAACCTTAGAAATATCTAACTGGCGATGTTGTAGTTGGTTGTACAATATATATACATGATACATCAATAAATGAAAAAAATAAGTGAGCCAGAAACTGAATTGAGGACATTCAAGAGCACGCACCAGGGCGCTTGCCTCATTTATTATGATGTTAGATGTTTCAGATTCCATTATGGTTTGAAAACATTCTAGCAATGGCTCCTTCTTCTCATTAACAACATTTACTGTTCTTAATTTAAACCCATCTTGTTGCCCCAGCTGATGGAATTGTCTTTGAAATACATTAATCTAATACAGATCGAGAGAAGAAAGCAGGGATACTGGATAAATTATCAAAAAATATGCGAGCCTTTGTATTTTGTTTAGCGGCTCTTTCCATTATGCGATTCAACTGATGGGCATTTAATTTCACATTTCTCCTGAATTGTTAAGGTGCTGAACTGAATACACTGTAAATATTGTACAGAATTAAACATTGTTGCACTTATACTCATAACATTAAAGAAAATGTATTTAAAACTGCGCGCTACTGACAAACTGCTGCAAATTTTGCAGCTCTTGGAAACTCTGGATTCACAGCAGGGGGCAGCAGGGGGAGGGGTAAAACTAACGCGCAAAGCATCCGAGACGAGACTGGCAGCTCCGGGGGAGGAAGTGGCTTCACCATTCCGTCCTTGTCGCTCTGGCAGTACCAGGGGAGGACGTGACTTCACTAACGATTGCGTGCATGTCATTGAGAGCGATTTTTTTTTTTAATTCGAGCCGCTAAATAGAGGGTATAATAAATGTATTTCACAACATAGAACGAGACAAGAGCCACAAATGTCCGGGGGTGCTGCAGCTCCGCAGCCCCTCTTCGAAAGCCGCCCCTGCTTAACCTATTCAGACATTGTCAAGTCGAAATAGATGAATAACGATTACTGCAATAAAGAAATTGAATGTTATTCAGTAATGCTAATTGAGAAAAGCGAAATACAGGTTTACTTACTTACAAATGGCTTTTAAAGAAACCGCAGGTTCATTGCCGTCCTCACATAAGCCCGCCATCGATCCCTATCCTGAGCAAGACCGATCCAGTCTCTATCATCATATCCCACCTCCCTCAAATCCATTTTAATATTATCCTCCCATCTACATCTCGGCCTCTTCAAAGTCCTTTTTCCCTCCGGTCTCTCAACTAACACTCTATATGCATTTCTGGATTCGCCCATACGTGCTAAATGCCCTGCCCATCTCAAACGTCTGGATTTAATGTTCCTAATTATGTCAGGTGAAGAATACAGAAATACAGGTTTAAAATGTTAATTACATTCATTCATTCATTCATTCATTCATTCATTCATTCATTCATTCAATCATTCTTCTAGTGTTCTGCCCAAGGGCAGGTCTTTCACTGCAAACCCAGCTTTCTCCAGTCTTTTCTATATTCTGCCTTCCTCTTTGTATTAATGATATGTACTGCGTTTTTCTCTTATTCTGTATAACAGAAATACGTTGTCATTATCTGCTGAAATCCTAATTTCTCAGAAAAAACATAATTTTTCCCTAAATGTTAACACTGTTTTACTCGATAAGTACTATCCGTACGATTATAGTTTTTACTCTTATCAACAGAGAGACTGATAAGGAATGATTTATCCCTTTGCAAGTTTCTCGAGTCACATAGCGCACTGATCTTTTAGAGCTGGCCGTCATCTTCGCAATCACGTCTATTGAATGCTGTCCGTCAGTAGCAGATTTGGAACGACAGGTGGAGAATTCTTCGGTACAAAAAGAGAATATTTACTGCCGACCTAACAGTACAAATGAAAAAGGTCACTCAGATTACGGACATCTTGGAGGGAACAAGTCATTATGTTATTTTGTACAATAATTATTTCAGTTTTACAATTAATGATGTTTCCCATTTGTTAACTGACTTCTGTGTCACACGGTATTATATGTACTGACCGCTGGCGCGGTGTTTTGCTTCTCGGCGGCTGGACATGTTGTAGCCGGCCTCACTCGTACGTTAACCCCGCTAGTTAAAACATGTAGGCCTATTATAAAATCGTTCCTTATAGAAGCAGCTGGAAATATCGTCCTCCCTCAGCTAAAGAGGGAAAACACATTTTGATTGACATGGTTAAGTTCGTCCACTGTAATATTTCTGATTTAATTTATTCTACCGATATATACGATATTTAACCTCACAATAATTAAAATGCTCAATTTAAGAACAATGAATAGTAGACAAAGTATATTCTATTCGTAAAAAAATCGTGCCGGTTACTCGCCTTGCGCTAACAGCACACAAAACTCCAACTTTCCTTTCATGAAGAGGGATTTCTTGTATATGATGTAGATTTTCAAAACATCAATAGCAAGTGTTTTGATTGTTTACACGACTGTCAGATGAAACCACGCCTCGTCTGAGAAGAACACGAGCTGTAATTGGATTGAACCTTCAGTCATTGATGAAGAAAAACCACACACACACACACACACACACACACACACACTCTTTGTCTACTCTTTATTGTTCATTGGTTTCGTTACTTTAATCTTTTAAATAAAACGTCATTATTTTAGAGTTGAGTTTTCTGACACTAATGGTTGATAAATTGAATTGTAGATATCCATTAAGATAAACATCCAATATTGGAAAAATACAGGCAGACAACAGGTAGCTTCTGGTATTAAGTTATGGTAAAAAATGAATTTCCGTAAAAAATTAAAATTCCGCTGTTAGAAGGGCGCTGTACTTTCTCCTTACGAAGCAATAGATAATTGATATGTAGAACTTGACAAACGGACAAGGACTACCGGATCGGCGTCGGTCAGTGCTCTCTCTTCACTACCTGTTTGTATGACAGGCTCAAGAATGGTGCCTCTGCTGGTGCTGGTGGGTTATGAAATCGTGAAGTGATAGATTTTCGCTCCCAGCATATCGCGAGAGTGAAACAGTCTGATACTCTTAATGCGACCTTTGTTGTACTTTAACTCCCACTGAGTTACAATTACTGTAAAGTAAGTTAGACACTTAATTTTAAGTTATATGTATAGTCTATCATCAAGATAAATAATTTGACAGTGAATTTTTTTTTCCGATAAATCAGGATTTGATTCTCTATAAAGATTTTTAATTTTATAGCACATACTCGCTACCATTAACGCCACCACCACCATCACTTTTTACTTCGGTATTCAACGACGCTGTATCAACTTACTTATGACTTTTAGAGAACCCGGAGGTTCATTGTCGCTCTCACATAAGCACGCCATCGATCCCTATCCTGAACAAGATTAATCTAGTCTCCACCATCATATCTCACCTTCCTCAAATCCATTTTAATATTATCCTTCCATCTACGTCTCGGCTTCCCCAAACGTTTTTTCCCTCCGGCCTCCCAACTATAACACTCCATATGCTTTCTGGATTCGCACATACGTGCTACATGCCCTGCCCATGTCATACGTCTGGATTTAATATTCCTAATTATGTCAAGTGAAGAATAAAATGCATGCAGTTCTGCGTTATGTAACTTTGTCCATTCTCCTGTAACTTCATCCCTCTTAGCCCCAAATATTTTCTTAAGCATCATATTCTCAGACACCCTTAACCTCTGTTCCTCTCTCAAAGTGAGAGTCCAAGTTTCAAAACCATACACAACAATCGGTAATATAATAATTGAATAATTTCGAGGGAAAAATTGTTCCGGAGCCGGGTATCGAACCCGGGACCTTTGGTTTGACGTACCAACGCTCTACCACTGAGCTACTCGGGAACTCTAACCGACACCGATCCAATTTTTCCCTCTATATCCACAGACCTCAAAGTGGGCTGACAACCGTCAAGCAACCAACTTCGAGTGCACACTAACTCCGTGTGACTTAAATTGTGGTTTTCTGTTAACGAACAGTGACGTGTATTATGCAAATCAAGATTTTCAGGTATAACTCCCTGTAAAGTTGATTTGAATAATTTCGAGGGAAAAATTGTTCCGGAGCCGGGTATCGAACCCGGGACCTTTGGTTTGACGTACCAACGCTCTACCACTGAGCTACTCGGGAACTCCAACCGACACCGATCCAATTTTTCCCTCTATATCCACAGACCTCAAAGTGGGCTGACAACCGTCAAGCAACCAACTTCGAGTGCACACTAACTCCGTGTGACTTAAATTGTGGTTTTCTGTTAACGAACAGTGACGTGTATTATGCAAATCAAGATTTTCAGGTATAACTCACTGTAAAGTTGATTTGAACAATTTTTCCCTCGAAATTATTCAAATCAACTTTACAGGAAGTTATACCTGAAAATCTTGATTTGCATAATACACGTCACTGTTCGTTAACAGAAAACCACAATTTAAGTCACACGGAGTTAGTGTGCACTCGAAGTTGGTTGCTTGACGGTTGTCAGCCCACTTTGAGGTCTGTGGATATAGAGGGAAAAATTGGATCGGTGTCGGTTAGAGTTCCCGAGTAGCTCAGTGGTAGAGCGTTGGTACGTCAAACCAAAGGTCCCGGGTTCGATACCCGGCTCCGGAACAATTTTTCCCTCGAAATTATTCAAATCAACTTTACAGGGAGTTATACCTGAAAATCTTGATTTGAATATAATAATTGTTTTATAAGAGTTGATGGAATCCCCATTGAACTAGTGAAGTGCTTGAGTGAAGACAAGAAGGAAATTCTATCATTATGCAACGAAATATATGAGAAACGCGACTGGCCTGAAGATTTCACGGAAACAGTGTTGCTTCCAATACCGAAGAAAAGTAATGCCAAGAAATGTAACGTGTTTAGGACTATCAGCCTGATATCACACTCGGTAACAATTCTGCTGATACTGAATTGACGTCTATATTCTAAGATGGAAGAACAGTTGGAAGAAGAGCAGTTTGGCTTCAGGAAGGGAAGAGGTACGAGACATGCATTTGGACTGCTACGAATAATCAGCGAAAGATATCTAGTGCATATAGTATTTGTGGATTTAGAAAAGGCGTTTGACAGAGTGGATTGGAATAAGCTGACGGGGATCCTAAAGAAAATTGGCGTGAATTTGAAAGAGAGGAGTTGTTCAGTAACCTTTATATGAAACGAGTCAAAGTCAGGATAGGAGAAGAAATGTCAGAAGAAAGTGAAATAGGGAGAAGCGTACGACAAGGCTGCCCTTTATCACCTACCCTGTTCAACATCAAGTTGGAAGATTTAGTGAAGAACTATTTCAGAATATGGAAGGAGTGATAGTGCGAGGAAGAAGAATAAAATGTATAAGATTTGCTGATGATGGTAGAAGAGGAGATGGTACTAAGGGATATGCTACTGGAGCTAAATGATAGGTGTGAGCAATATAGAATGAAGATAAATGCCAATATGTCATAGGAAGAAAAGTATAGAAGGTAAACTTGCGAATTATAAATGAGGCAGTAGAGCAAATGGACAGCTTCAAATATTTGGGGTGTACTATAAGCAGTAACATGAGCTGCTGCCAGGAAGTCAAAAGAAGATTAGCAATGACAAAGGAAGCTTTTAATAGAAAAATGACCTCTGGAGAAAGAACTAAGGAGGAGACTAGTGAAGTGTTTTGTATGGAGTGTAGCATTGTGTGGTGTAGAAATGTGGATGTGGAGAAGGCTGAAGTGTGTGAAATGGACAGACAGAATAAAAAACGAAGCTGTGTTGGAAAGAGTGGATGAAGGAAGGATGATCCTGAAACTGATCAGAAAGAGGAAAAGGAATTGGCCGAATCACTGGTTCATCCTCTTCAGGGAAGTACTGTCGTGACATCATCACTTAAAATATGGCGGACTGTATACTGTCTTCTACAGACTTGCAAATACACGTATTAATCTCAGAAACACTGTAACATCGTTTTGGCAAAAAAAAAAAAAAAAAATGGATTTGGATGGTTTCTTAAATAACAGATTCCTTTATGGATTACTGTAAAACAAATAACAATTCTCATATTACGGAGTTTTTATTTCATGTATTCTCAAACGGATCATTCTGTGTTATTGACACTTAAATTCATCACTGTATTGTGTATTGTGAAAACCTACAAAACGTATTGCAAGCTATAGCTTCTGCTACTAACGTGCTGTTTTCCTAATACTGTTTTTGATCAATCCTGGTGTCGAATTATTCCTGTAAATCCGTTAAAGTCGAAAGTTAACTTGTAGATTCATGTTTTAAGTAATAACACTATTGCTACCTTCTCGAAGTCGGATTTAAACATTTAGATAAATTTTGTTTTTGTATACACAAGGAGAAAAGGAACAGAGAAAGAAGGTATTATTAACCACAAATTATATTTAAGCCTCAAAGACATTACGTCAGTTGCAAGCCTTGTACTTTAAACATATACTGCCTACGAGCAATATTTATTATTTCATAATACACAACTCACCTCTAAATCGTTTGTAAACGAAAGTTGTAATACTTGAGGCTAGCACCATGCTCCAACTGTGCTTGTGAACATGCTCCTAGCGCATGTTTCTAACTTCTCGAAAAATCTTTGGCTTTATAGATAAGTACACGAAGTTTCGATAGAAATTTTAATACATAATAAATATGCACATTTTGGAACTATACAGTTCCGCCTAAAACATGGTTTGTTTGTCGGTTGTCATTGTGAAGTCCATATTCTGTTGGATGAATGGTCGGCGTCGTGCCGGTCCCACTTCTCGTGTGCCCATTTAGTGTTGCATCAGTGGACGTCCAAATACTGGCTTCGACTCATGCGCGATCCGGCTTGTAGAACTCAGAAGGAGCAACACAGTTACTGTAGCTATGGCACTATTGACACATATCTTCTTATTATACGATTTTTGGCTTGAATAAATAAATGTAATTAATATTGCCCAAATGTCCATGATACCTATAAAATCTTACATACTTACTTACTGGCTTTTAAGGAACCCGCAGGTTCATTGCCGCCCTCCCATAAGCCCGCCATCGGTCCCTATCCTGTGCAGGATTAATCCACTCTCTATCATCATATCCCACCTTCCTCAAATCCATTTTAATATTATCCTCCCATCTACGTCTCGACCTCCCCAAAGGTCTTTTTCCCTCCAGTCTCCCAACTAACACTATATATGAATTTCTGCATGCCGTGCCCATCTCAAACGTCTGGATTTAATGTCGGGTGAAGAATACAATGCGTGCAGTTCTGCGTTGTGTAACTTTCTCTATTTTCCTGGAACTTCATCCCTCTTAGCCCCATATATTTCCCTAAGAACCCTATTCTCAAACACCCTTAATCTCTGTTCCTCTCTCAAAGTAAGAGTCCAAGTTTCACAACCATACAGAGCAACCGGTAATATAACTGTTTTATAAATGCTAACTTTCAGATTTTTTGACAGCAGACTAGATGACGAAAGGTTCTCAACCGAATAATAACAGGCATCTGCCACATTTATTCTGCGTTTAATTTCCTCCCGAGTGGCATTTATATTTGTTACTGTTACTTCAAGATATTTGAATTTTTCCACCTCTTCAAAAGATAAATCTCCAATTTTTATGTTATGAGTGCGATCATTGTCTTTACTATGTTGCATATCTTTACGTAGAACTACGTGTGAG
Source organism: Periplaneta americana (assembly GCF_040183065.1). Classification (NCBI taxonomy): domain Eukaryota; kingdom Metazoa; phylum Arthropoda; class Insecta; order Blattodea; family Blattidae; genus Periplaneta; species Periplaneta americana. The sequence continues at coordinate 112,072,502 of NC_091129.1, forward strand.
CGCGATCACTTGTCGACAGGTGCATAGCTTTACTATGTTGCATATTTTACGTAAAACTAGATGTGGATACAATCACCTGTCGACAAGTGCTTATCTTTACGCAGAGCTACGTGTGGGTGCGATCACTTGTCGACAGGTGCATAGCTTTACTATGTTGCATATTTTACGTAAAACTAGATGTGGATACAATCACCTGTCGACAAGTGCTTATCTTTACGCAGAGCTACGTGTGGGTGCGATCACTTGTCGACAAGTGCATAGCTTTACTATATTGCATATTTTACGTAAAACTAGATGTGGATACAATCACCTGTCGACAAGTGCTTATCTTTACGCAGAGCTACGTGTGGGTGCGATCACTTGTCGACAGGTGCATAGCTTTACTATGTTGCATATTTTACGTAAAACTAGATGTGGATACAATCACCTGTCGACAAGTGCTTATCTTTACGCAGAGCTACGTGTGGGTGCGATCACTTGTCGACAGGTGCATAGCTTTACTATGTTGCATATTTTACGTAAAACTAGATGTGGATACAATCACCTGTCGACAAGTGCTTATCTTTACGCAGATCTACGTGTGGGTGCGATCACTTCTTGACAGATGCATAACGTTATTATGTTGCATACTTTTACGTAGAAAGGATTGTTAACAAACAGCGTATGGAATATGTCGACAGCCAATGGAAGACTAGGAGAAGAAGGAGGATACTAGGAGATTGAGGGGAAGACAAGGAAAACGAGGGGAATGCAACAATAACGAGGAGAAGACAAGGAGAATAAGCGGAATGCAAGGAAGACAATGAGAACAAAGGGAACACAAGGAGAACAAGGGGAATACAAGAGTAACAATGAAATGCAAGGAGAAAAATGGGAATACAATGAGAACAAGGGGGAATAAAAGGAAAAGAAGGGGAATACAAGGAGAAGAAGAGGAATACAGGGAGAATAGAGGAATACAGGGACTTTAAAAATGAAACTCTATATAGGGTGATTCACGAGGATTTACCGCCACTTATGGAGCTTATTTCCAAAGACATTCTGAGCAATAAATGTCATATAAACATGTATCCTAATCTCAATATTTTCAGAGTTACATTAATTTGAAGTTGTTTGTAAAATACCATTATTCTTTAGTCTTAAGGGTAACAGAATATTATAAATAAAGAATGAACTATTCAGGAGTATCATTTCTTTAATTATCTAGTATTCTGAAGTTAAAACTGTATTGTGAATTCCATAGTTGCTCCGTACAGAATTTTTTTTTTAGATTTTTAACTACACAATTACATTTTTCTTACGCATTTATCACAACAATTGTTACAAATCACGCCACTCTTGTAAATTCTTCAAAACTCTACATTATGATGTACATTACGATTAATTAAACTGTAAAGAATCGAGTTCCTAAAGTCGTATGATTTTTAACACTTTTTGTGATAAGTGCGTAAGAATAATGTCAATTTTAGTTAACATTTTAAAATCAAACTCTGTACAAAGGAATTAACAACACACTTATAGCTTCAGAACACTAGCCAATTAAAGAAATGATACTTCTGAATAGTTCATTCTCTAATTGTAATATTCTTTTACCCTTAAAACTAAAGAAAAAATTTATTTTACTAACAACTTCAAATTAATGTAACCCTGAAAATAGTAAGATTAGGACACATGTTTATGTACCATTTTTTGTTCAGAATGTCTTTGGAAATAAGGTCCTTAAGTGGCGGTATATCCTCGTAAATCACTCTGTATAGTCTATACTTACTAACTCACCTAGTTGGCACACCTGGCCATTGTTAACGCTCACCCTAGCCACTCGACTTTTAAGTAACGATTATTAAAAAGGTAAAAGGTATCCCCATAACATGCCATGAAGGCACTTGGGGGCATGGAGGTAGACCCCATGCTTTCCATTACCTCGGCACTAGAATGAGACGCAGTTAAAATCTAAAATTAAAGCTTTCTGTGGTACAAGAACTAACTGAATTTTAATTTGATACACAAAGCATCAAACTTTTGTGATTTCCTATAACACCATTGCGCAGAGCGACAATCATATATTTCTAGAGGGCGATGTATTTGTTAGAGGGAAATAATATTTTCTCAGGAGGGAGATGTGTTTTTAAGGATTCATTATATGCTGAAAACGAAAAAACGACGTGAAGTACGTTAAGTTGTTATTCCAGGAAACGTCTCAGTTGCTGCCGTTATTATTATTATTATTATTATTATTATTATTATTATTATTATTATCATTATTTACGGAGCCTGGCGTTTCATCTAATGAGTCCCATCTAATATTTGAAATAATAATAATAATAATAATAATAATAATAATAATAATAATAATAATAATAATAATAATAATCGGTGTCATTCCAGTAATTTTGGTGCCGGTTTCTGCAGTAATAAACATTTCTTAAAAACTCTGTAATGACATATCATAAAGGATTTACTGTGACATCATTTGTGATATCATGGAAGAAGTGTATCGTAGTTTTCCATGCGGTCCATCTTGCTCCATGTTCTATTTAATGTGCCTCGAGGTTTTCCACAGTTCACCTGCTTGAGTGGGTGACTATTATTTCGGCTCATGGAACAAGAGAACGAGTGCTCAATTCCACGCGATGTCCTGCTGCTGTTCGGTCGTGCTTGCGATTTTCCTCCCCTTCATGTGGTAGCTATTACATTACATCTATTTTCGGCCTTCCGTTTCAAAATTCCGTATTGTTCCTTCTTACGGAACGACGAAACTCTGGAGTGAGAAAAGTGGTCAACACGGTTGAGACGGTGTCGGGTGGAGTTCCCGGGTAGCTCAGTTGGCAGAGCGCTGGTACGTTCAACCAGAGGTCCCGGGATCGATACCCGGCCCCGGCACAATTTATCCCTTGAAATTATTCGAATCTGCTTTACAGGGAGCCTTACCTGAAAGACTAGATTTGCATAAGTGGTCAACACATTTGGAGCTCACAAATACATTTCTTCACAGCCCCACTTTCCCTTGCAAGGGAGCACATTCTCGTACCTTTTACTTGTTTCTCCTCCCAATTCCCCTGTCATTCATTCAGTCATTCATACATTCGAGCTTTCCACATATAATTATTTACACAACCCCCAGAGGGTGGCGATCCATACTTTGGGGACTACTGCCGTAGAAGATGGACCCCCACCTATGACTTCACCGTCCCAGGCAGAACAGCAGCATGATGATGATGATGATGATGATGATAAAAAGGAACTTACTTGTTATATACGCGTGAAACGTTTATCGAGAAAGTATGTGTCAACTTCGTGATAAATTTTTGTTACTTTGACATGACGAATGCTAATCTGTAATTTTTTTAACAACTCACTAATGCACACGACTCAGAACACAATGCTGTTCCTACTATCAGGAAAGTACTAGAATGTTGTGAGTCACTATGTCATTATTGTCGTATCCATCATCTTATCTTCATGTATCGCCCCATATTATCTTTATACATCACCCCACGTTCGATAAGCTAGGTTACAAAGCACAATGTTAACGAAATCTGTCTACATATTTAATGTCACTTATCTCCTGTGCCTTATTGTGCAACGAATTTGTAATACTTAAAATGACTTATGATATCTTATTGTCTTTTATTCCTTACTAAATGCTATATAGCTTTAGGTCATTGTCACATAATGTAAACATCTTTGTACTGTTGTAAATACGAAGACAATGTGACAAATAGCTGTTAACTCTTAGGAGTGCTGTCAAGAAATTATGATAATGTATTTGATTTCATGTTAAAAATAGGGTATTATTATTCAATGTTATTGTTGAGAACAATTTGTTGGGTGTTCTAAAAATAGAGTATAAACGTTGTTTGGAAGGCAGAAAATAGGAAAGATTGGGGAATGCTGGGTTTGCAGTGAAAGACCTGCCCATGGGCAGAACACTTATATATGTATGTAAACGTTGTTTGTAACCTCCCTTTACACCTTATGTTAGTTGGGACGGTAAACATCTCTACTGTTCGTCGTCGTCGAATGATCACTATGATCACTTCGCTATTCCGGGGTTCGAATCCGACCATGGGCGATGTTGCTTTACAAGCCGGAATGCTTCGTGTCTAGATTGACATCATACAGCATAGTGCTATTTTTCAATGACAGAGCTTCTGCGAAATTTACCGGCCATTTCTCCTCCAAATCAAGATACAACTCTCCAGGTTTGGGACGTATTTCACAACACTATAGATTATAAATTTTTTTGTAAGTTATACAATTGCATTTTACGAAGCTATAGGTTTACTACATTTTTATTTTATTATCCTACATGAGTAAGTATGAATTAATATTACAAGTATTCATAGGCGTAATCTAGGGAGGATAGAGGGCAGTTGCCCCTCCCTAAGTTTATACTTACATAGTGTTCTGCCAAATGGCAGGTATTTCACTGCAAACCCAGCATTCTCCAATCGTTCCTATTTTCTACCTTCTTAGTCTCCGCATATGATTCATATATCTTAATGTCACCTATCATCTGATATCTTCTTCTGCCCTGAACTATTCTCACGTTCACCATTCCTTCCAGTGCATTCTTTAGTAGGCAGTTTCTTCTCAGTCAGTGACCCAGCCAATTCCTTTTTCTGTTCCTGATCAGTTTCAGCATCATTCTTTCTTCACCCACTCTTTCCAACACAGCTTCGTTTCTTATTCTGTCTATTCACTTCACACGCCCCATTCTTCTCCATTTCCACATTTTAAATGCTTCTAGTTCCTTCTCTTCACTTCGTCCTAATATCCATGTTTCTCCTCCATACATTGACACACTCCACACAAGGCACTTCACTTGTCTCTTCGTTAGTTCTTTTTCGAGAGGTCCACAGAAGATGTTCCTTTTTCTCCTAAAAACTTCCTTTGCCATTGCTATCCTCATTTTGACATCCTGGCAACAGCTCATGTTATTGGTTATAGTACATCCCAAGTATTTGAAGCTGTCCACTTGCCTCATTTAGTATTCCCACGTTTACGTTCTTCAATATTCTTCCTATGACCATGCTCTTCGTCTTGTTTGCATTTATCTTCATTCCATACTGCTCACAGCTGTCATTTAGCTCCAGTAGCATATCCTCTAGTGTCGTCTCCTCTTCTGCTAACAACGCCAAATCATCAGCAAATCTTATGCAATTTATTCTTTTTCCTCCTACTATCACACCTGTTATGTTCTGAAAACAGTTCTTCACTAAGTTCTCCAAGTAGATGTTGAACAGGATAGATGATAAACGGCATCCTTGTTGTACTTCTCTCCCTATTTCACTTCCTTGAGTTTAAGACTTAAAAAAATAATAATAATTGAGTAATACTACTAAAGAAAAAATTGTGAGAACCGTACTTTTGATATTAAAATATTTCATTTTATAAACGCTGAAGAAATAAAAGAGAAACTAGTTAATGGCTTTGTTCAAATGAAACAGTAGTGCTACTCTTTGTAACATTAGAGATTTTTACCTAATGTATATAAAAGAAAAAAATTGCTTATCAAAATTAAAATTTCTTTATTAATAAAATTTTATGTGTTCATTTGTTCGCACCTACGTCATATTAACTGCACGTGTATGTAAATTACGTAGCTTGTTTGTAGCATAAGAAGTTAAAACTAGGTCTGTGTATGGAATGTCGATATACGCTTTGAAGTGGGGTAAATTTGACCGTAAAGCAAATAAAATTTAAACCATGATATCAGCCCTATTTGTGACATAATAATAATAAAATACCCAAGAAATGGAGAAAAAGTAACGATCTTAAAATGGTGCAAAAGTGAAGAAAAAAAAAATCGTTTTGGGGATACGCTCGCAAAAGAGATTGAGTACCACTGGTGTAGGCTATATCTTTGACCCCGGTGAATATGCTGATAACTCGTTAAAACTGAATTTTACGGAGCAAAAGACAACTTTACAGTGAGACTGTAAATCAGATATTTGCTTAAACTCTTAAGTGAAATTAAATAATTACGTAAAAACTGGTTTTTAAGATCAAAAAACAACTTTGCAGTGATGTTGTTAATCAGATATATGCTTGTTGCTTTTTGTTCTGTAAAATTCAGTTTTTACGAGTTATCAGCTTATTCACCGAGGTCAAAGATATTTATTGCCAGTTTTTTTTCACCTTGTAAGGACATATTTGCATGCATTTAGTAGTTTTAGGGCATAAATATCCGGCCCTACTTATAATGTTACTTGAAAACTTGTAAGATATGAAAATTTACTTACAAATAAAAGAATGAAAGTATCACTAACACTTTATCTTCATTTTTTGCTTGTAACTCGTATGATAAAAGTGATAGGAATTCTGAATATGATGATAACAGACAAAAGTACGTCTTTAAAGAATTCATTCATTTAAACATTACCTGAGAATATACGTACAATGAAATATTTAGGTTAAGCTATGCTGTAATGGAAGTCTTTTACGTGATATTTCCTATATATTGTGCGACTCCTACAAACAAAAGCAAGGCTCTCACAATGAAAATTTAGTTCCTAATAGCTAGAAACTGGCTAGGAAATGGACAATGCCATGACATTGCAGATACAAGTAAAGCTCCTATTTTTAACGGTTCTTAGACCAGTGCATAATGTTGTAAGGAACAGTTTTTTTATTTGCTTGGTAGCCATTTTGGATATGTTGAAATTGAAAGTCATTGTGATAAGTCATAGCCTGTAGTCGTATGTAAGACCTTTTAAATAATACACATCGTTGTTTGATTTACAGAAATTTCTTGACTATGTATTGGTATCATTTGTACATAATTCTTATCTCAGTACATATTATAATAATACACTACCGGTAATATTTTTGTGCGAGATCGTGCGTATTTGCTTGGTTTCCGCACAAAACCAATCCGCGGAAAGTCTAAAATTCCACATTCAGTATTCCCAACCTAACACACATAACAATTTCCCTCTTCTTACCGCTTAAGTGACATATTGATTTTACTGCTTTAGGCTTTTAACATATTATTTTTAGAGACGTTCAATATAGTAATAATTATAAATTGGAAACTTACCACTGCAATTTCACCTAAATTGCACTGTTAATTATTGTTTTTAAATATTTGCAAAATTTAAGTAAACTCTACAACTCCACTAAAGTTACTGCATTCGTGATGCAAATAACATTAAGGAAGCCTTGAAAAAATCAACAAGATTCCAGACTCATCATGGCGGCTACTTTGAACGAAAGAGATGTGGATCTTGAAGTTGAACAGGTTTGGGAACAAGGCTGTGCTTCTCTGGTTCCCGACAAATCCAGGGCAAGGTATGAAAGAGCCTATAATATATTCACAAATTGGTTGGAAGGGAAAAAAAGAGAAATTAATGAAAAAACAATGCTTGCTTATTTCGTGAAAAGGACCACAACTTTGAAATCTGCTAATAGTCTGTGGTCAGAATATTCAAATATTAAAATGAAAAATAAATTATTACATAACCTTACCGTTTGTTTTAAGTTCGCATTTGTAGACTGGGGGAAAAAAGACAGACGTATATCACGGCCTGCTGGAGTATAGTAAACACAGAAAACATTTTAAAGCAACAGTGTTGAAGATAGATATTTTTTTTTGCAAATTTGCCGTCATTGAACAGAAACCAAGATGGAGATTTCATTGCAACTAATTATAAATTCCTCTTTCAGGGATATAATAAACGATCTTCGCACAAAATAATGTACGATACACGAGCGGTATGTTTTCTTTCAATTCTCGGAAATTAAAAAAAGCTCAACTACGTTTCGCTTTTTCAAACTTTTCCTCGAACATGAAAACTTCAACATACCGCTCTTGTAACGCATATTACTATTATTTGTGGAACAGAAAGATAGGCTATAGGACCTTCTTATTTTCCAAAATAAGCGTTGTATAAAGAGAAGATAATATGATGCTGCAATACATCAAGATATTCACGGAATGAAAGATTTTAGTACGCCCAAGAAACCCAAGAAATGGTCAGTGGACAGAAATTCCTCCTAAATTGGACATATTTTGTTCTTATTCAGTAGCTGCTGCTTCAGTTTCATCCGAAATGATCCATATGGCATGTAATAATTTGTAGTAAAAGTATATTAGGTTTAATTTACGTTCATTTGAAATAAACAACCAACAATGGCTATTTACTCCGAATTGAATCAGATAATTTTCTTTGACTGCCTCCGTGGTCTGTTGATCAGCATGCTGGTTTCCAGATCGGGAGGTCCCGGGTTCGATTCCCGGGCTGGGCTCTCGGTGAATTTTTCTTGAAAAAGAAGAATTCCCTGGGTGTCCAGAGTCTGGATATTTGTATGAACACACGTTTCAGCGTCACATTGTTGACAAGTAACTCCATCTGTTAGCACAACCATAAAGCATCTAATAGATGCTATAGAGTTACCAACAACGAAAAAAAATAAATAAATAATTTTTTGTTGAGCGGGTGAAATGAACATACAGAATAAGAAATGAAGCTGTGCTAGAGAGAGTGGGTGAAGTAAGAATAATATTGAAACTGGTCAGGAAGAGAAAAAGGAATTGACTGGGTCTCTGGCTGAGAAGAAACTGCCTACAGAAGGATTTACAGGAAAGAATGGTGAACGGGAGAAAAAATTGGAGAAGAAGATTTCAGATGATAGACAACATTAAGATACTGGAATCGTGTGCGAAGGTTAAGAGAAAGGCGGAAGGAAAATAAGAAATATTGGAAAATTCTGGGTTTGCAGTGAAAGACCTGCCCTTGGGCAGAAAAATATGAATGAATGAAAGAGTATAATTATTAATGATCAGAATGGAAGCAAGATGACATAAAAAGAAACAAAAAAATAAATTCTTTTTGCAGACGATCAAGTAATAATAGCGCATTCAGAAGACACATTACAAAAATCTGTATATAAGTTATAATTAATTTCTGCTAAACAGGGTTTAAAGATCTCTAGTAACAAAACAAAAACAATAGCCTTCATAGGAACAGATCCAACCAAAAGCAAAATTGTAGTACGCAACTCTGTACATAATAGAACAGATAAATAGCTTCAATTACTTGGGATGCGAACTGTTCTGAGTGTATACTATGTATGGAGCAAAAGAAATCCAATAGAAAATCATCTGATTAAATTAGGAGAAAGTAACCATTGTTGGTTGTTTATTTCAAATAAACGCAAATTAGACCTAATATATTTTTACTACAAATTATTACATTTCATATGGATAATTTCGGATGAAACTGAAGTAGCAGATACTGAATAAGAACAAAATCTGTCCAGTTGATAAATTCCTGCCCACTGACCATTTCTTGGGTTTCTTGGACGTTCTAAAGTCTTTTATTTCGTGAATATCTTGATGTTTTGCAGCATCATATTATGTTCTCTTACCAAACGAAACGGGTTTCATTACCAAAACTATGAAACTTCTTCAAATAACTGGAATATTTAGTGAAACCCTATTAAAACCGTCCTAAGTTCAGAAACACACGAAATTAAAAACACTTTGGCAGTCAGTTCTAATTTAGGCTAACTACGGGATATTGGCCTGACACACACCACACTCAGACTCATGATAAATCATCCGGTGCATACCTCTTTGTTATGAAACTTTGTTTTTTAAACAGAGCAATTAGTATTTGTCTCTCACTAGCATCTTATCGTCCTTTACGTCATCACATTACTGCACATCTAACAGTGTTACATTTATATAAGAGAGTTGTGTTGTGACAAAGTCGCATTTGAAATGTATCTCTAATTTGAGTGCTTAGATTTTGAACAATACATCAAGAAAATAGACTATCAAGGCAATCTGATAAAATAACTTATTGCGAAATGCGTAAAAGATGTAGGCCTATTGCGAGAGTATGTATCATTTTTATGAACAGATATTCTTTACAAGATTTTAGACTTGTAACTTAAAGGATATTAGCACATGGCCTATGCTTTTGATCTGTGTCGATCTGTTCGGTTCTTGCAGGAACTGGTTGATAAGTAATTGCGAAGATGTGGCCTTGAATCTGCACAGGCCGCTAAACGATGTGTTGTTGCTCACCCTAATAACCGCTTCACTTTCGCCTCATTGCGATCTCTTCGCTTTTCGGCAAAATTTAGGTGTGGTCGATAGTCAGCTCTGTTTGGAAGTGAAAGGTGATTGTTGCAAATACCCCAAGAGATGAAGACACCTTCTGGAGTGTAAAGATCCTCGCAGTTTCTAAGCAAGTTGGCGTGATATATTCACAACGATCCCTCCTCATATCTTATATGTCATCATTAAGGCTATGATTTTTATGTAATATCAAGGTGTAAAATATGTACATATTTGTGTAAAAAAAATAGGCAAAATATGTATTGAAATATGCAATATCAGAAAAATATATATTGGAAACAGACAAGTTTACATTTGATTGGTAGTGAAGCACTTAACCTTCTGAGTCCTGAGAGTAGACCTATAGTATAGTCTACTATTTATTTATTTATTTATTTATTTATTTATTTACACTGCAAGTGGGCGAATACCCGGTGGCAGTGGTACACACAATATAAACAATACACAGACAATATAAACAATGTTACACTTCATACATGATTACGATATAAGATGTATATGCAGATACCCGAAGTATAGTATAATATACCTGCATTTGTGTCCTAACTGTAATCTGCAGAATTTTTTCAGCATTCATTTTTCCTCATGTCAGTGGCGTTTTTTTAAAGTGTAGAATTGTATTGAACTTTATAAAAATAAAATGTCTCAAGACTCAGAAAGTTAATACATGACAGATTTTCAGTACCAATACTTATTTTTAAAAGGCCTACATGACCATATGAATGGACTTTTTACAACATAGCTACTTTTATTTTAGGAAGTTTGAACTTTCGATAATGTTCGAAGTTCTGTAAATTTTATTCGGAGCGTGTCACCAGCCAATCGCAGTTTGGACTCAAACCATCCAAGAATACAGCTATATAGCTTTAATGATTCTCTATGACACTGATTATAAATAGCCTTCTCAAAACAATATTTCTGGGTGTGCCACTGAGTTTATATTTTCAATCTTGAATGTTCTTGAATTTGGAATGGTTTTAGAATGTTTTTGATGATACCTATTATTTGGAGAAAATTTGCAATTTTTCTGTTTTTATATTTTTCTTTTTGTATGAAATTGTACATCCAATTGTAATTTACTCAATTATTCTTATTATTCATTACAATTTTACTTCTATTTCGGTCCTTTCCTCTGAAAGCCATTGATTTAACTTAGAAGTAGAAATTTTTAAACCATAGCTAGATGTTATTGTATATAATCTTTACAATGTATTCTCTGAGTCTTTTATTATAACCTAATCAACTTACTTACTTACTTACTTACAAATGGATTTTAAGGAACCCGAAGGTTCATTGCCGCCCTCACATAAGTCCTCCATCGCTCCCTATCCTGTGCAAGATTAATCCACTCTCTATTATCATATCCCACCTCCCTCAAATCCATTTTAATATTATCCTCCCATCTACAGACCTATAACCTAGTAAACTGGAAACAAAATAGTCTGATTTCCTTTGTTTCTTGATATATTGATACCTTTTAAGTTCATTACTTTCTTGCCATTTCAGTATAGGCTAATGTTTATATATGAAACCTCTTTCCCTGTCATCCTTTGTCGCACATCTTTGTTATTTTTAATGCAGAAATAATAAAACCATTTTTCATCACAATTATCAAGGTCCGATTTCATATTAACTTTGACTTCATGTTGCTGAGTAAAACAAAATAATGAATTGAAGCCTTTATTTGCAGTAAACCTGCTTGCTGAATTATAAGACCTTGCGGCGGATTTGCAGCTACGGTTCCATTTGGTTTGTTGATCGCGTCTGAGGGTCACGCTTTCAATTCCTGTTTTGCAGCCCAGCGGCATGACGTTCAACGCATAAGCAACTAATTCATCGTATTTCATTTCAGAGCTCTTTTCTATGTCTTCATGATGTCATACATGAAATCTTTCCAAAATGCGACGTTCTTTTATGCTTTTAATTAATATATTTCCCAAAGACGTGACAATGTTGTAAGCAGATTTCTTTATGGAAAGATCGTTCTAAACGAAAAATTGCAATTCAGAGTAGTTGTCAAAAATATTAATGTTTGTGCAGTGATGATTTCTGGCTATTTTCTGGAGTTTCGAAGCCTGGATATATTTGATAAGTCATTAAATATATTGTTATGATAATAGTTTACATATATTTTTGGGTATTAAGTTATATTACTTTTTTTTTACTTGATCATTTAACGACGCTGTAATAACTACTGGGTTATTTATCGTCGATGGAATTAGTAATAGCGAGTTGGGGTTCGGCGAGATGAGGCCGAGGAATCGCCACAGATTACCTGACATTCGAGTTACGGTCAGGGAAAATCTCGGGGAAAAAAACCGGAAAATCAGCCCAAGCGGGAATCGAACCTACGCCCCAGCGCAACCCCGCATCAGCAAGCAAATGCTACGTCTGTGGCCATTATATTACTACTACCTACTAATTTCCACATCTTTCTTATAAAATTGCAATGCAGTTTGGGGTACGAAGATAAAAAAAATGTATTTTGGAGTACGCTAACAAAAAAAAAAAAAGATTGAATACCACTGCATAGAGTATAGAGTAATAGATATAGGCCTATAGCGCTTTTAGGCCTGATAATACCAGGCCCAGAGGGACAACTGCTAGGTAGACCTATAATATGGCTTGGCATAGGCCATAGGGAAACTGTAAGTTGTAGAGTAAGGCAGATCTGAGAAAATAATAATAATAATAATAATAATAATAATAATAATAATAATAATAATAATAATAATAATAGACATATTTTAATTGTCATGTATGCGTTACATTGAAATGTACCTCAGTAATTGCAAATCACACAGTAATCAGATTGAACAAATTCAAAAATAATTTTCAAGGTACTTTTATTTTAAAAAATACCATTATCCATCCTTCCATAACAAAATTTCGTACAACAGTCTACTTACCGGATTTAATTTAATATCTCTTGTCAGTCACAGATCACTTGCTGAGAAACTTTTATTGTACAATATATATGTATACCTACTGGATAATAGTGAAATATTATCGCAAATCAAACGTTCCAATAGCACATTTAAGAAATCGTGAATTGTTAAACTACAGAAAAAACCAACTACCTCATCACATAAAAATTCATCACTGTTTAACAGTCTTCTAAATTCAATGCAATTCAAATCAAGAAATGGATTCAGAACATCTCAAAATCTGTGCGTCAGTGGCTAACCATGACAATATCTTTGAAAAATATTGGAGTGCAAGAGGTCAAATGACTTTATTGTCAAATGCCTGGCATTAGAAAACAGCAACAACAACAAATTCAATGAACTATGTAAAATATGGGATCTAGATTTCTTACATTAAAAACAAACTTTTTCTTGTTAAAATATGGAAAATACTTAATTTAAAACGATATTGCTATTTCGATGGCTGAAATCAGACTGTTCTAAGTCCAACATTTTATAAGAAAGAAACCTGTGTTTTATTGTGTTTCAGTTCTTGTCTGCATATATGAATAGAACAAAATTGTAAATATTCCTCTCCATAAGGTTGCTGTGAAGCTATTCCAAATTATTTCATGAAGCTTTGAATGTCAGGAGCTTAAAATAGCTCTCCTGAAAAAAAAAAAGAAATTGTAAAATGGGCTTGGAACAGTCTGGTTCTGAGCCATCGATTTGTTATTGTATAATCTTCATTTATACATTTTACATCTTGTATCTATATTTACTTTTTTTTTTCGTTTTTATTTTTATTTTTCATTTGTATTCATATCCATGTATTGCATTTGTATCTGTATTTATCTCTTTCTCATTTTTTCATTTATATTTACATCTGCACAGTAGGCTATCTTGTATTTATTTATCTCTTTTTTTATGTCTGTTATTATTATTATTATTATTATTATTATTATTATTATTATTATTATTATTTTCATTTTAAGGGTACAGATAATTATAGGCCTAATTTATAGGATACTGTCTGTTGTAATTGGGGCTTTGTCCTGTTACAGTCAAATAAATAATGTAACAAGTCTATCTTACAGATACAAGGTTGATGAAATGAATACGCTTTTCTAATCTATTTGCTGCAGATTTTTTTTATTATTTTACTTACTTACTGGCTTTTAAGGACCCCGCAGGTTCATTGCCGCCCTCACATAAGCCCGCCATTGGTCCCTATCCTGAGAAAGATTAATCCAGTCTCTATCATCATATCCCACCTCCCTCAAATCCACTTTAATATTATCTTCCCATCTATGTCTCGGCCTCCCCAAAGGTCTTTTTCCCTCCGGCCTCCCAACTAACACTCTATATGCATTTATGGATTCGCCCATACGTGCTACATGCCCTCTTATTTTGAGGTTTCGTAACAAGTTTTTTTACGGTAATGGGTTGTTAGCCACCCTCCATATCTGGAGGCCGTCTCCTCGATCCGCAATCTGAGGTCTCGCCATGCCGTGGTGATAGGGACCCACAATACATGGGATTTATTATCTAGTTATGGAAAATCAGACAATAGAACTTTTTCACGAAAATATGGACATTTAACAAATTTTCAAAACTGAATACGGACGGCAGGACGAAGCTTCAAAATATGGCAGCCCTAGATAAGCTGGCACTTCAACACTGAGCTACCGGAGGGACAATTCAGGGACTCGGGACTCGACTTGGAATAGCTGTGGGATAACAGCACTTAGAATGATACCTACGTTTCGCTATCTACTGCTTAGCAATAATTGACATCTTTCTCCCCTCCACATTTACGTGTCGTGTACTTAACTACTACAAGTCGCCATACCTACGCCCGGTGCGCTCAATTCTCATCGGCCAAACTTAAACTTAATGAATGGCAGAATTTTGAAAGCGCACCAACAGCGTTCGCGCAGCGTCCCACGCGAGCTCGCAAACTGGTACTTGAAATCCAGACTTGAAATTGCGTCATTTGTTTTGTTGCTTATCGCTTTGTTTACAACAAAATGTTTTCAAATGTCACTCCCTCCCCAATAGTCTTGGCAGCTCAGATTTCATCTTCTGGGGCTTAGATCTCCAGTCCATCTGCCTAATGACATGATTACTTACCGAACAGACGTTTTTATCTAATCTGACATGTAAGAATCCGCGGTCAGTCATTGCAGAGAATGACCTCTTCATTTAGGTCTCTATTTACCGATGTTGCAACCACCATCGACACTTTGTTCTCGATGGTCTTGTCGTTGGTAGGTGAGGTCAATCAAATTCGTAGCAAATCTTTCTCGGGAAGAGATGTAATATTGGGAGTCCTATAGGCTATCGTTTATTTACAGTACGCAAAATAACCTTGTGCAGTAATCTTGGCAGCTATGATTTCGCCTTTAATCTCCAGTCCACCTGCCTAATGGCATGGTAATTACCGTACAGGCATTTTATCTAATCGGTGTATAATACGAGTCGCGGTCAATTACGTATTTTGGAGATAACCTGGAACTGCAAAGCAGCAGCAAGAAAAAGAGATGAATGGAGGAAAGCAGTTGGGGAGTCCATGGCCCGAAAACGGGCCGTAGTGCCATTGATTCATTGATTTCTATTCAGATGTTTGTGCACTGATACCACAACCTAGCAAGTCTGACCGTGAAACGAGCGGTCCCGCGTTTAAAACCTGGTTAGAACAAGCTACCTGGTTGAAATTTTTCCGAGGTTTTCCCTCAACGAATTGAAGCAGAATTGCTAGATAACTTTCGGTGTATGACCTCGAACTCATTTCGCCATCGTAATTAATTTTCGCTCTTTCATCATCACCTCCGTTTCATTCCCATATTTCGGGCTTGCTTATAACAAAAATAACCAACAAAATAAAAATAATAAATAAACCAAAAATCTCCTTAAACATAAATACAAGGACATCACTTTATTTTTACTTGCGTTTTTATTGTACCTGCGTTTCTGAATGTACTTGACTTCCACCACTTTCACTAATGTTCTTGCTCCCGTCAGTCACACAAACTTACGGCCGTTGTCGCATTCGAAGTCTGCTATAGCAGTGAAGTAAACAGTACAGAGTATAGTGTGTTTCAGAAATATGGTTGCGTTTTCTATAGAAGAAAGAGCCTATATTATTGAAGCTTATTTCCAGGGGCAGGTATTTATGGAGATTAATGTTATCATTTGTGTTTTTTAATATTGGTGTCGACGGAGATTGTTGGAGGTTGATTTATACTCTTGGGGGGGGTATTAATGGAAATTTTGGAAAATACAATTATTTTGAAATTGGAGTATTAACTCAGTATGAATATTACTTTCCAAATAATTAACATTAAAGGTTCGTAGGATTCTGGTAAAGGTGCGGTATGGCTTATAAACAATATTTGTTGGATTGAGACTGTATTTAACACACATTCATTAAACACGAAAAAAAACTGCAGCCCTCAAATTAACACTTTCAAATTATTGGTGAAATGTTGAATTCTCCGTCTTTTGAGTTCACTAATGTAATCAGAACACCTGGAATACCATGTAATGTAGCCTACTTGGATATATAACAAATTCAAGTGAAAAAAAGTCCTAAAAAAGAACTCAGAATAAGAAATTCGCTATAAAACGACGCAATAATAATAATAATAATAATAATAATAATAATAATAATAATAATAATTCGCGAATGTGTTCATATTTCGCTATTAGAACTCTATTTCGCGATTTGTAGCGACTGTTTCATCCGCTTATTATTAATCAGAATCACTTAATTCGTGAAGATTAGTAAAAATCTATTGTATATCTATTATGTCGTTATTTCGCGATCTCCATAAATACCTGCCCTGCTTATTTCGCACAGGTACGGTGTGCAGCATGACTGAATAACTTTATCTGTGTGGACTGAGCAGAAGTGAAGATTAGAGTTACCGGAAGTACGGTAATATGCTGAATAAAGTAGCCATTATATGATGAATACAACCGCCTGAAGAGTTGAGTTTGTGGGAGAAAAAAAAATGTTACTACTCTACTGTATTTTGATAAAATACTGTAAAAGTAATAAACAAACTGAAAATCGTAATATCGTATTTCCCTGTAACATAAATGGATACACTACTTTTCTCTCCTCCTATAGCTAGTAAAATTATTTGTTTGCATATTGCACTAGTAATACCAAACTCCTGTAATGGAAGAGGGGTAACAGTGTTTCCGAGTATAGCCAGGTTAATGTTAAAAATGTTGGTAAAAATAAAGTGATGTCCCTGTACTATCTATAGAAAAATCTATATTTTAATATTCTAAATCCATTGCACTTATCTACCAAAATAGGAGTAAATTATTAATTGCTAAGGCTTAAAGAAGTTTAATCTTTATGTATAGCTTTGAAGGATATTAATTTAAAATTAACTTAAAGCGTTTACAAGATATTTATCACTAGTGTACATAAAATTAAGCCTACTATGGAAATTGACGATAAAATTATTCCAATTGCAATAAGTCTGCTGCGGGTCGCCGCCGAAATTGGACCCCGTGGTATGTGGTCATTAGCAGCTGGTAGTAGTGCTATGTACCGTGGACTCTCCACTGAGACTTATAGTGCTCGTGGAACCTGGGTTTAAGGGAGCGCGGTGATGTCTATGCGGAAATGAATAGGGATTCTGTATGCTGTAGGGAAGTTCGGACGCAGCGGCGGGGGGCCTTAGGGTATAGGGGAATTCGGGCAAATATGAGCATATTAAGAGATATTGCTGAAAAGTGCATATAATCGTTTTATTAGAACAACCAATATACCAAATTAATCCCCATTCTTCTGGCTTTCATCCCTTACATTCACAAAATAATTTGTTTTATCATTTTTGTATCAATTAAGTTTCTTCATGTTGCTCATAATGGTCAGCATTCAGGGTAATATGATCAGGTTAGTTGACATATTTATATGAGCAGGAACACTTTGCATGTTAAACAGCGAGAAAAATACCAACGTTACAACTTAACGTAATGTATGCACTTCTAACTGTGGTTATCGTTCTGAAATAGGATGTACAAGTAATAAAAATAAAAACACATACTTGAAAAAGCTCCACAACCTTGCTTTTTTATTAATTCTGTGACTGATTTTCAAGTTTTCTGCTAAATTGAATACTAGAGCCCTTAGATGTACTCTATTAAAGAAAGTCCATGTTTGGATAGATATTTTTATGTTCAGTAAGGATTTGTCCAATTCTTTTCCCTGATTCCGGCTTGCGATCACGTTTTTTTTTTTTTTTTTGGGGGGGGGGGTGCGAATTATTGATCGCTATCATTATTAGGAGATAAATACCTTTAAAAATTTGGCGTGCAACATTGTACACAATAGCTGTATGGTTTTCAGAATAACTCCCTATTTTCACAGCTGTAACAAGTCTTTCTATGAATTGTATCGACCACTTCTGATAACGAATTTTGAAATTTATGAAGTAATACATATTATCTCAGCCATATAAATGTTAATTCTATGCTTTAATAAATATATCTGATGCCAGAACTATGTGAAATTAGGTTAAAAACTTATAAGGAAGTGTTGCTCATATTAGCCATATTGAAAAACAATTGGCCATATATCCCATATTATCCCTGCTCATATTACACTTTCAGCTAAAGACACAAGAGCGCTACGACGCATTCTTACTAACAATTAAAAAGAGAAGAAAATTTTCCACGGATATCTGACTGCTCATATCTTCCTGAGTTCTCCTACAAATCATTCCATGCCGAGTAGTACAAGCAGCCTACGTGTAAGGGAAGTCCGCACCCCGTACCCTTCCCTTCAAGAGAGACTAATAGAAAGATATCACATCCACTACCGCCAAAATGTCATCGATGGTCTAATTCAGACGTGTCAGTCTATAGACTGGAGAGCACACTGACGACGTAATGTGCACCAAGTGTGCACAACGTGCGCTAACTATGGCTGCCCAACTGACGCGTACAGCTAGTGCCGATAAACAGGAGTGACATTTGGACTATTCGAAGTAACAGATCTTCCTCTGTGCTATTTATTTTATATAATTAGGTACTACCAAACACAGTTTAGAAAACATAACCGAACAAGTAACTTAATATTTTCACTTATCAGGATTTACAGATTATATAGATAGTCAAAATACTTCTGGAATACGGATTAAACATATTATTCTCATTCAGTAAACAAACCAAGTCCGAAAATCGCAAACGGTCAGATAATTCTTATATTGGCTCAAATTTTACTCACTTGGCCAGCTAGTTAAAATTATTATGCAAGCTGTTTGAAATGTCTTATTATTTATTTTAATTTTTTTATTTTTCAATATTTAACCGCTGGTGTCAATTTGCCGTTCACGATAAACCCGTCAGTTTTCAACTTACGTGAAAGCTGCGGTCGCAGATTGTAATCCCACCTGGTGTATGTAGTTTATCCGTTGTCAGTGTGATATCATGTTGTCTTAGGTGGAAGTCCGGCGTCGTGGTGATTCTACATTCCGGGTGTCCACTATATATACATTTAGTGTAGCCGAAAATAGTACAACATATTGGCTAGAAGTAAACTCTCCATGACTTTGGGTAACTGAAGAAAGACTGACGGATGATTGGATGGTGAACAGATACTTTATATATGGAGCTTAAATCCATTGCACTTATCTGCCATATTAGAATAGTATTAATAAATTAGCAGATAGATAAGTAGGTAGGTAGATAGGTAGATAGATAGATAGATAGATAGGTAGGTAGGTAGGTAGGTAGGTAGGTAGGTAGGTAGATAGATAGATAGATAGATAGATAGATAGATAGATAGATAGATAGATAGATAGATAGATAGATAGATAGATAGATAGATAGATAGATAGATAGATAGATAGATAGATAGATAGATAGATAGATAGATAGATAGATAGATAGATAGATAGATAGATAGATAGATAGATAGATAGATAGATAGATAGATAGATAGATAGATAGATAGATAGATAGATAGATAGATAGATAGATAGATGGGCTGACCGACAGACAGACAAACAGACCGATGGATGGATGGTTGGACGAACGAACAAATAGCTAATGGCTGTGTAGGTAGATTTGATTTTATATTTCATAAACTCTGATAATCCTGTTGTTAAAATTTAATATCGCTATTCATAGACATTTCGCAGCACGCGCTACGAGCGTACTAAGCTAGCCCCGGCTATCCACTGGTTACTTGTACAGAATTCAAATCATATCCTA
Source organism: Periplaneta americana (assembly GCF_040183065.1). NCBI lineage: Eukaryota > Metazoa > Arthropoda > Insecta > Blattodea > Blattidae > Periplaneta > Periplaneta americana. The sequence goes on from NC_091129.1 coordinate 112,092,737, forward strand.
TCGCTAACACTGGTTTAAGAATACGAAAAACGCTGATCATCCACCGGAAACCCGCGCTAAAAATGTCTATGAATACGGCTCTATAGCTTTAAGATAATATGAAACTCGCTGGCAGTAAGCATGTTTAATCAACTAGCTCCCAGATAAGTCAAATCTTAAACGCAACCCACATTTTGGCCAGCACCTCCGTACTTTGAGGCAGATACTGGATTTCAAGCAGGTCTTGTGAGTTTTTTGTGGTTTCTCCTAATACTTCGGTTTGCTGCAATTTTTTCCCCATCATTTTTCCATAGCTTTAGAACATGTTATCGACAGTGAATAGCTTTGTAGTTTGCAATAACTGTCAACTGCACCTACAATTTACCATGCCTGTCAACAACATTGTCGACAGCAAGAGAATGTCCACGAGGAACGTGGTATCATGGCGAAAGCATTTAAATGGTATTCAAGCCGGAAAGATTCCTGTTCTAGTTAATCCAAGTTGTAAATTGAAGTCTGTCCTAAATACGGATGATATCGTTGTATCACCTTTCTTTACAGTTGGATGCGTGGGGAGGACTCTTGAAATATCTGAATATGCTAATTCGAGATACTGACTCTGATAATAGGTGAACTCGGAGACAGGTTTATGTCTAGTTAAGGGAAATTCAAAGCATTATGTAAACAGAGCAGTAGATGTAGGATCATTAAATAAGGAATTGCGGAGACTGTTCCTCCTACCCAGAATGCACTCTTCCCAACCGATCCCAGATTTGATTTCTCTTCGTTGTTTATGCTACAAGTCTTGCTCACCTTGAGGTTCAAACCTGTAGACCGTTTAGACGCAGACGCACCGAGCGCACGCACGGTGCTCTGTGTGTGAGAACCACCAAAAAGTTTAACAAACATTACATACGGCAGAGCTGCAGTTATCGTCGTTAATTCTTTCCACAAAAATGTGACGGATTTGAAACGAAGACAATCGATTCATTAAAAAGACATATATAGCAAATAGTAGAAATTCGTTCCGAAATAAATAAAACTTATCCACATAATATAAACATCTTTCTTTTAGGTCGAAACATCGAATAAAATTGTGTATTACAAGACACATCATCCATCAACAATAACACATTCATTTAAATTAATGAAAAAGTACCTGGAAGATCGATCATCGGTCAGTAAAGAGGGATTGAGGACATTAAAATGTTATATTTTACTGTTATTTCCAAAGATTGTAATAATAAGTTAAAATCATCAAGATTAGACTAACAATACAAGACGAATTAGAGACAAATTAATTAGACTTAGGAATCAACATCGAAATAAAGATAAATGATGAGTATCTATCTATCTGTCTGTCTATCTATCTATCTATCTATCTATCTATCTGTCTGTCTGTCTGTCTGTCTGTCTGTCTGTCTGTCTGTCTGTCTGTCTGTCTGTCTGTCTGTCTGTCTATCTATCTATCTATCTATCTATCTATCTATCTATCTATCTATCTATCTATCTATCTATCTATCTATCTATCTATCTATCTATCTATCTATCTATCTATCTATCTATCTATCTATCTATCTATCTATCTATCTATCTATCTATCTATTTTTTATTAAATTTATGTATCTTTTGCGTTATAGTGAGAACTTTTCAAGGGAACTTGGATTCTTTTTCGAACATAAAATACATAAACCTCAATAAAGACAATTATATAATACATACAGTACCTGGAAGACCGACTGTTGCTCAGCAAAGAGTGCTCTGGGCATTAAAAAATGATATTTTACTATGTTATTTCCAAAGATTGTAATACTAAGTGATGATCATCAAGATTAAAACGAATCAGATAACTTTGGGCCTATGCTCTGTAGCTATTCGGCTGCGGTGTTCATGTCCTCCATGTTGTCGGGGTTCATAGTCTAGTTCCACAGGCAATTCAAAATCGTGGCGCTGAGGCACGGTCGAGGAGTTAGAGTCATTCTTGTATTACTGTCCCATAAATCGATTTTAACGTAAAACGTTTATGCTGGAGTGTCAAATGAATAAAATGTTACCAACATTTCAACATCTGATGTCAGTTCCTTAACAACGGCAGTGAGTTACATCACATATTCTGACGTCACTTGCTTAGCAACGGATCATTCAGATGAAACGCAGTAATTACATTGTAAATACTTGTACTGCTTCTAGAGATATATATGGTATAATTCAATAAAGGAATATGAAAAAATAATCATTAATAATATGATCTATAACGTATGTTGTTCAGTCGACTGTCCGAAGACAGATCTGGACCCCACAAGTGACACCATGAAGGTATCACTCATGAGGCAACTAGACCCGGAGATAATGGGGAAGGATAGCCAGTTCCTTTCTCCCTCTATTGCATACATCGCTGACTAGCTACATATTCCACTAATCAGACATGAGAAGCATATAAACAATTGTTCTTCCTCTGACACATATCGCCAAGTGAGATGTAAGTTACTGTCTGATAATAGATAACTTACACATATCAGCCAGAATCTCAATCAGAGGTAGGCCTACTATAACACATAAATTACATTATATTTATGTCACTGTTAATCATGTTATTCACAGTCCTTACAAATGAGAATCAATTTCAATTTATGGGACATTCTAATCAGTACCGGTATTTTTTTTTACATTTGTAGGAGTAGATTTTATTTTGAAAACGAATCTAAGGATTTTGATGAAATGGGATGAATCCACCGTTTTCGGTGCAAGAAAACGATTCAACTAGGTCTCGACTTTGTCATGAACTTTCGTCCATTAGACACACTTAAATTTTACAGCAATATTATTTATTTATCCTAATTCCATTACCCTAATTCCTAAATGGACGTTGCACCCAATCGTAGGGAATTATAGAGAATAGCGGGGGAATAAGTTTTAACTTGAGAAAATGTTATGAATGTATTGGTAGTTACAGTAGTTGTATTTGTGTTGATGATGGTGGTGGCGGCAGTGGCAGGAACAGCAGCAGTAACAGTAGTAGTGGTCGTAGTAGTAGTGGTAGTAGTAGAAGTGGCAGCAACAGTAGTGTAATAAAATAGCCTAATACAATCGTCTTTAAATGTAGGCCGTATTGATGAAAATGGAATTTGGCCTCCCTTATTGGTTAGCCTGTGAGAATTCTGCTACCAAAAAAAAAAAAAGAAATCTTCAGATGCTGCTTATTTTAATGAAATTAAACACCTGTAGCTGATGACACGGCGAACTAAATGTTGCAAAGAGTTGCAACAAGCTTGTTGAGCCTACAGAGATAGTGCCTTGAAGGTTATTGCTGAAGTTAGATAAAGAATTAATAAAATTCTTGTACAAAACACAGTACACAGTCAAGATATAAAAGTAAGTGAACTTTTTTATTGCGAAAATGAAACAAATGCTTGTTGCTGGGAAGAAGAATGCTGAATGTAGGATGCTACACTTGGTAATACTTATTATTCGTCATTCTTTCAATGACGTGCGTACGTTGTTTCATCTGATTGTGAAATTTTCTGTCTTGTTCTGTAACACAAGTGAAATCATTATGAGGGTGTTAGTCATAAAGACAAATCCTGACATATCCCTACAATTGTCATCCACTTCATAGGCTTAGGTATGTTGGCCTGTTCCCAACTTCAAGAGCATCATCCTCCTCCGATCTAGTCAGAAGTGAGATTGCCAACCGTCCAGAGTTTGTACAGGCTGTTTCAATTTCAATATTTTCCCGCGCCCTGACAATGGTTAGTAGGCCTACAACATGTCCTGAGCTCTCGTCTAACCCGTTGCTTGAAAAAATCGAACCAGTTGATCGGAGTCATCTGTCTTGTGAGACCGAGATGAGGGGGGAAAAGTATCCGATATTTCTATTCCTTCCATTGTTAAGCGGAATCTTTACGAATTGTAGAGTTTTCCACTGTAATATAAATGCTGTATTATAATTTCATTTTAGAATAAAAATGCTTTTCTATAAACACTTCATCATTATGAAGTCGTTCTCTCGCCGACCATTGTTTTCTTTATTAGCGGTTGAGTTGTTGGCCATTCGCTGTTACATCAAATGGAGCCGATTGGTTGGATTTTTCCGAGGTTTTCTCCAACTTTAAAGCCAATGTCAGGTAATCCATGGCGAATCATCGGTCTCATATCGCTATCAGCAATATTACCGAGCATGATCCTGGTTGGAATAAGTTACCTAGTTGAGGTTTTTCGGGGTTTTCCTTAAATCCATTATAACAAATGCTGGGTAACTTTCGACGCTGAATCCTGGATTTATTTTGCTGACATTATCACTTTCATTTCGCTCAAACGTCAGATAACCACTGCAGTTGATAAAGCGTCGTAAAATAAACTAATAAAACAAAATCGTCGACATTAAGATGAATGAAAGAATTTTATGCTGCCACCGGCATAGATAAGTCGGCAGAGGCGTTTGCCTTCTGATCCGGAGTTACACTTGGGCGTGGGTTCGATTTCTGCTTGGACTGATCATCTAATTGGATTCTTTCCGAGGTTTTCCCCAACCGTAAGGCGAATGTCAGGCAATCTATGGCGAATCCTGGGTCTCATCTCGACAAATACCATCCCACTATCATCAATTCCATCGACGCAAAATAACCAAATAGTTGATACAGCATCGTTAAATAAGAAACTAAAAAAATCTTATGATCTGTAGTTATTCTTATGTAGTGTTGAGATCCTCCATGTTGTCGGGTAACTGCCACTGCTTTCTTTCTTCATATTCGAGTTCCAAAGGCAATTCAAAATTGCGGTGCGGAGAGGCGAGACGGTCGAGGGGTTAAACATAGATTCATTCGTGTATTACTGCTTCGTAAATTAAACTAAAAACGTTAGATTCATCCCATATCATAAACATCCTTAGGTCCGTTTTTAAGATAAAATTTACAAATATGCAAGAATTGCTTATAAGTTGGTAGAAATTAATCTGGTTATTTAACCTCTAAACGAATTTTTCCTAAGTCGAAACCTAATTGAATCGCTTTCTCGGACCCGAAAAAGGTAGATTCATTCAATTTCATCAAAATCTTTAGAATGGTCTTCAATATTAAATTTACGAATGTACACGAAAATTGGTCCCTGTTCAGAGACTAAGTCCCACCTCGGAATAACTCGGGAATTATGGGTACACATTGTGTTTACATGCGTGCGTTTTACATTGGCCTACAATAGAGAGACTCGAAGCTCGGTCTTTGTAACGAGAAGAAAGAACTCTATCGCTAAGTCATAGAGGCTTCGTAAGGAATGTGTTGTTTCGTGACATACAGATACGTCGCTGCTACGACTTGATTTTAACCTCGGACCTCGATGCTTAATATTTCCCCGTGTGAATCTCGCGTGAACTCTAACGACATTTAACCATTTTTCGTGTCAAAGGATGGACAAGAATTGCTTTTTTTTAGTAGGTTATTTTACGACTCTTTAGGTTATTTAGCGTCTGAATGAGATGAAGGTGATAATGCTGGTGAAATGAGTCCGGGATCCAGCACCGATAGTTACCCAGCATTTGCTCAGAATGGATTGAGGAAAACCCCCGGAAAAAACCTCAACCAGGTAACTTGTCCCGACCGGGAATGGAACCCAGGCCACCTGGTTTCGCGGCCAGACGCGCTAACCGTTACTCCACAGGTGTGGAAACAAGAATTGCTTATTAGTTCTTAGAAATCAGTCTGGTTATATAACCCCCTAAATGAGTTTTATTAAAGTCGAGATCTAAGTAGCTAAATCGTTTTCTCGCATCCGAAAACGGTGGATTCATCCCATTTCATCAAAATTCTTAGACTCATTTTTAAGATGAAATGAAAAAATATACAAGAAGTGCATATTATTTTAGCTTCCTAAATGAATTTTTCCAATTCGAGACCTAGCGAAAACGGTAGATTCGTCCCATTTCATGAGCATTCTTGGACCTATTTTCAAGATAAAATTTACAAATACAGTATAGGCCTGCAAGACTTGCTTGTTTCATAGTGTTTGATTTTTAATGCTCCGGCCACCATTTACCTCCACTACTCAATTTCACAGGAGGCTCAGTGGACCCCGGGGCCATTCTGTAAAATTTGGCAACGGGAAAAATCTCGATATCCCTCTATAGAAGCATGATGCTGACCACACCACCTCATTCCAGTATCGAGGTCTCACCGCTGTGGAGTAAAGGCTAGTTCACAATAAACCGGAAACGGAAACGACAACGAGAACGGAAATAATGTTGAAATAAATGTATTTAAATGTGAGCATTCACAATAGTTAATTGTGAATGCTACCATTTAAATACATTTATTTTAATATTATTTCCGTTCTCGTTGTCTTTTCCGTTCCCGGTTTATTGTGAACCATCCTTAACGGTTAGCACGTCTGACCGTGAAACAAGCGGGCCCGGGTTCAAATCCTGGTTGGGTTTTTTCCGAGGTTTCCCCTCAACAAATGGAAGTTAAATTGCTGAGGAACTTTCGGCGTTGGACTTCGAACTCATTTCATCATCATTAATTCACATATCATCATCCATACCATAGCCCGGGTTAAATTCGGCTATATGTATCATTCACAAAACATGAGTGGTAAGCACAATAAGCCTCAGGCTGCAGTATAAACCTTCGGATCCCTCCTCCGTTAAAAAAAAAAGTGCCTTGGTCACCGAAGATGGGAGCTCTACATCCATGCCTCCTATACACCTTCATAGCGTGCAAAGGGTATACCTATATCATATTCATACTCTAGTGCTACTAATTGAAATATTAATTTAAAAATAACAACAGACCACAGTAGCCAGTTTTCTGTTTTATACATTTTAAACGTCAAAGACGGCAACTCCGTTCGAAAGGCGTTTCATCTTCTCAGTGTCCTCCAGGAGGATAACTGCCCCACTCCGAAGTTTAAGATTTAAAAATTAATAATTGACTAGTACTACTAAAAATAGAACTGTATTTTTAATATTGAAATATTTCACTTTTATGAAGGCTTAAGAACCAAATATGTCCTAGTTAATGACTTTATTCAAACGAAACTAAGGCGTTTTTTTCTCTTGTACGGAGGAGAGACCCGAAGGCTTGCACTTCAACCTGAGACTTATTGTAGGCCTACTTACCACTCCTATTTTGTAAATGATTGGGTAGCCGAACGGACGCGCTTTTGTACAAGTACAGCACGCTGCATCGTGAACTGAACTTGGGCTATGGTATAGATGATGATGATGATGATGATGATGATGATATGTGAATTAATGATGGCGAAATGAGTCCGAGGCGCAACGCCGAAAGTTACCCAGTAATTCTGCTTCAATTGGTTGAGGGAAAACCCCCGAAAAAACCCAAATCAGGATTTGAACTCGGGCCTGCTCGTTTCACGGTCAGACGCGCTAACCGTTACTCCACAGCGGTAGACTAAAGCGTTACCCTTTGCTAATGATTGTTAGCTATTGTAAATAATTACTTATTTTGTTAATTAAAATTTCTTTATCCATAAAATTATGTGCTCATTTGTTCGCACCTATGTCATCTTATTAGCAGCAAGTGCATGAAAATTAAGTGTAGCATAAGTAGGATAAGAAGTAAAAAATTAGGCATATGTGTGAAAAGTAGAAATGTACTTTACGTAAAGTGGGGTAAACTTGACCTTAAAACAAATAAAAATTGAACCATGATATCAGTCCTATATGTGACTTAAAATAATAAAAAAATACTTAAGAAATTAAGAATAAATAATGCACTTCAAAAAAATATGTTCACTGCAGCTGGTTTAAAATCCTTTTTTTGTAGCCAAGTGTACACTAGTTTACGGTATGGAAAATACAGTAGTTCACTTCAGAGAAAAGAGGGAGGGAGTACGACACGCTATATAACCTATAAGGTCTTCCCTAAAGAATCTTGTCTCCCCCACCTCCAAAATGATGTCCTTTCAATCTGAACAAGTCTTTCAGTTGGCATTGTTAAAACGTGTGCATGCCAGATTTGTTTCTGTTTTCATATTCTATTAAGTTGCATAAATCCAGTTATACTTGTATGACTGAATCCCTTTTTACATTTAAAAGTATAGGCCTATTTGCAGACTACCCTATCTCCGAACTGAAAACCTCATCTGTGGTGACTCAATTTCTGTTTTGTCTGTTCGAATATAAGTCAAATTTTCATCTTCATAAGCCAGCGGAAATACCTCCATAACGTTGCAAAATTTTAATTGTGTGATTTTATTTTTTTACTTACCGTACACTGAAAGAAATTATAAAAAAAAGAAACAGAACTAGCTTTGAAACTAGAGAACACAACCTACGATTCTGAATTTAAAGTTTCAAAAGGAAACGGAGCGAATAAAGAAAGTTCATATTTTGAAAATGATGTTTATCGAAGGATCACGGCAAGCTCAAGGTCATCGGGAAGAGCAGCTTGTTGCAGGTGGGCTGTAAATAGACGAGTAAATTAATTTCATTTACAGTCAATTATATACCATGAAGGGGAAGGGAACTGAGGTATGGGCACATTTATGTCGTCCTAATGCCACTTACATTTTACAAGTACATCATGTTTATATATTTAAAAATATGACTGCTACTAATGAGACATTTCTTATGATGCGAGACCATCATGCTGAACGAATGTTAGTAGCCTACAGATTAATGTTTTAAACAAATTAATATGTCATACATTTCAAGGATCTCCCTAAGTAGTCTTCCTTTTCTCTCAGCCGGAAATACAAAAACCTGTACTACATTCATTCTTATATCTAGTATGCTTGTTTTTAATTTTATTTCCCGTGAATGTCCTTTTTATTTAAATAGAATAATTAAAAATATATAACCACAGTGGTGGGATATATTTTTTTAAATTTTTTTATCTAACATATTTCACCTAAATTGAAGAAAAATAGTCATTTTAAAAATGAAATTCTGAAAGAAAGCAGAAAAATAAAATAGTTTTAATATTTTTTTCTTTAGAAAACCTTTATCGAAGAGTCACGAATCAAGGTCATTTTCTATTTGTTGCAGGTGGGCTGTGAATTGAGTAAATTTATTTTAATTTGCAATCATTTATCATCAGGGTAAAGCTACTAATGTATTAGCACCTTTAAGATGATCCCAATGCCAGTTACACTTGAACTCAAGTTTATCTTATACGTATATGACTGCACTGGCAAGACATGTTAGGAATGAATGTTTGTACTGTAGTTCAGTTTTGTTAAACAAATCAATAGGCTATCTACCAAACACCTCAAAGATGTTCAGTCTTTTTCAGCCGTGGTATAAAAATCTTTACCTGTACATTAATTTTTTTTTATACCTTGTTTGTTAATATTGCATAGAATTTACTCTCTAATCTGTACTATTATATTTATAAACATTGTTAGAAAATTAAATCTTTGTAAACCAGGTTTTTTTTAGCTTTGTTGTAACCTCATGTAGTTGCCTGAAGTTTTTTTTTAATGATTTTTTTATACTTTATCTCATTCGTCTTGTCGTATCGTCTTTTTACGCCACCCTATTCATGCTAGTATCCGCACACAGTATCTTCATCCCCTCTCCTTAGACATGGAATTGAAAGTAAGGTTGTTAAATAAGGTGTAACAATTTTCATTCAGTTTCTCTTATATTTTTCAGGTTGATTTTTTCCTTCACCCAACCACCCTTTCCCCCCTCAATAGGCAAGGAAATGGAAAATAAGGTTATCCAAACACAATTCTCAATTATTTTTGTTTCCCCCCCCCTCCCCCATTCTTTGGTTCACTTTTTCTTCACTCATTTGATAAAGTACAATCTCTCTTCACCCACCCAGCCCTTTCCCAATAGGCATGGAATTGGAATATCAGGTTGTTAAATAAGGTGACAATATTCATTTGATTTATTTTTATTTAGTCTTTTTTTTTTACTTCATTTCTTTTTCTTCACTCATTTGATAAAGTACAAAAAGCATAAATTCTATTACAACATTCAACTCTCTTTACCTGTACATGAAAGACTAAGTATTATTTATAATATAAAATTTGAGAAATAAAGAATACTGCTCAAAGGGAGAAACAAATGAGGCCCACCAATAAGAGCGTGTATCCTGCCCCGTATCACAGGGGACGGTATCACAATGTGTAAGAAAAGAGTATTTGTCAGCTTGGCTGCACCATGCCACAGCGTGCCTGCTCAGGACTTTTCATGTCCAGATCTCTTAATTTCTATAAGATGGCCAAACTCACGCAAGTAGACACGCTGCAACACTCCTGCCAATGAGCCAAGCGTCTCATCTACATGAGATCATGGCACCGAAATAGCTATCTTTGGTGTCGGCTATCTTAACGGCAGGATCACGAACTAGAACACAATCTGTTTTGTGAATTTTGTTTCATTCTTTTTTCATACATAAAAAAAGACAAACAACTAAAATGCATCCATCACAAAAATTGAGGTGCTTGTACACACACATACATATACGCACACACTCTTACAACATTGAAAAGAGGGTGAGAAGAGATCCACCCCCCTAGTCCATGATTCATTCACACAGCACAAAAAATTAAAAAATACAGAAGTAATAGCAGAACAGCAACACATGACACTTCTAAATAGCAGGTACACGGTACAGTCTTGCATCCTGCCGCATCCAATGAGCTGTCCGTTGGCGTCTTGGAAGACCAACAAATTTCTTATTTATAAACTATTACTCTTATAATTTGAGATATATAATATGTATTTTTAAACTAGCAAGGTGAGCTTTATAATCGTGCCCACTGCTACACAAGCTTCTACATATCCAATTTGTTTGCAGACTTCATCCAAGCAAATTCCCAGAACGCCAAGCATCAATTCAGATTGGCCCTGAGTTATGTAGCCCCCCTTTGAGTAGAGGAGCGTCAGTCTTGGCTCTCGTGATTAGCTCAGTGGTGGGTGGGTTCTTACTCCAGATAGCTGCGGTACAATTTCTTCTTCTCCAACGTGAAGCCTTGGCTGATCATGATTGTGCCACCCCTCGTCAGGTTTCTGTAACAAACAAGTTTTCATTGCTTTCAGACACGCCATTACATATCACTGTGCTATTTTCTCCCGTATGTCGTGGAATTATTCTAGATGTCGTCAACAGACTTCTGAGGTAAATGCTTGTAAAATATGTAAATAACTTATTTCCTTAATTCATTGTTAACTTTTTCTGCATATATTCTGGTTGTGCTGATGGCATTACACGTCAACAATGTGAGTTGAAACTTGTGTTCAGGTTTCTGAACAGCGAGTCGTACATTGTATTTTATATTTGTGGATATAGGTTAATTAATAACCCGGCACATTCGCAGTCAAACAAATTTCCAGATTCTGTTTTCTTAGGGAAAATTCCCCGAGATTTGAGCCAGGGAATCGAACCCAGGATCTCCATACCTGAAGCCAGCATGCTGACCATCAGATCACGGAAGCAAATACTTAAGTAATTAGACTTATTTATGAAAAATAAAAATGAGTATGTAAGTCGAAAAATGAAATTGTAAGTACTAGACTGAAAAACTGTAATAATAATAATAATAATAATAATAATAATAATAATAATAATAATAATAATAATCATCATTTGAAAATAACCACTTCATTATCGAAAACAGTTACAGTGCCGGCCGGCTTTGCACCGGCACAAGCCACGGCATACTCAAATCAATTGACAAGTCACAACATGTTGAGGTTAAGTCATTGCATGTGCATACATATTACTCACTTGAGGAACTGCGGCAACAGCGAGTGCCAAGAGCTACTGTCTTGCTTCAACGTGAGGTACAGCTCGAAGGTGGACACCGTCCTCGGATCGCATTTAATCATGCCGATCCTCTTGCAAACTTGATCATTCTCGAAGTTGATGAACAGCGTGCACCCCCTCAGTCCGCAGGGCTCGTTCTCCGCCATCCGCAGAACGTCACGGGCCACACGGGGCAACAAGTCAGCTGGCAATAGCACCTCCCCACAGGCTAACTGAGCCGATTTTGCGGCTCGAAGCTCATCTTCCAGGCGTCGCGCTAGCGCCTGGCTTGCACCGCCGTCGTCCTCGGCGTCGTCTGGTGCGCAGTCGCGATAGCCACCTAAAAGTGCAACAATGTAAATTAATTCCCATGCTTTCAGATTATGGGTAAAATTGCTATTAGATATTGTAGGGGTGGCTTTAAAAAATTATATATTCAACAATGTACCAGTATATATAGTTTTAATCGACCAGAATCAATCGAAAATTAAATATAAATCACGATAGATTAAAAAAAAATATATTACCGTTACTATAAATTTTATTTAGATTCCAAAATTCTCATTACTATTTACAGATAAAATAGTAGTTTCTACCAATAATTGCAATAAGTTTTCATGAAACAAATAGACCCACATTCGGATATATAATAGTTCGCAAATCTAAAAAAAAAATATTACATGTAAACTATCAAATTGTATAGGTATAGTACAAATTCATCTTCGTACCTCGACTGCTCGAAAAATCCACACTAACTGGACAAGGCAATACTTCCATTGTCTTGCACTATTCCCAAAGTACACGTTTCTACACTGACTGAAGTTTCTAGACTGAAGCCTCGCTCAGCTGTTGCAGCTTTATAAAGAGTCTTGGTGTACGTGCCGGTCCGAGCGTTCGGCTCGACTTCGGTCGCTTCCGCCGCGACTTCGTGACCGAGGGGGAGTGTCCTGTGGCATCAAAGCCGTTTTTTTTGTTTTCCTTTGTTGTCAACCGAACGAACATAAAAAATTGGAATCAACTACAGTGGGGGGGGGGAGGGGAGGGGACCGGCTTACATGCGTTCAGGAAGTATTCCCCAATTGACCTCTATCGCTTCTTTGTGTTGTTAGATCAAGAAATAGGAAACGTCAGTTTCGAAAGCTATAGTTTCCCCCGATCGGTGGTATGATGCCTGCGTCAATCACACGTAATATCCTGAGATCTTTCCCGGACAGTGACAAAATTGCATCAGTTCTTCCGAGTCTTTTATTGGAACAGAAGTGACGTGTCTCAAACCGAAGGTTTCCCCCATTTCTCGTGCCCTCTGTTCAAACTTCATTATCGGAACAGTACCATTCACATCGATCAGCTGGCCGAGCGAACAGCTGAGGTGGGTCAAAATCGTTATTTTAGTAGAGGGGGTGGGGGTGCGCAGGCGTCGCACCAGCTTCTTTGTTCTCATCGCATTTAACATTGTTATGGTTATGACAATAATATTATGTTTAAAATACTAAAAGTCAGGCAAAATCCTCGTAACAGTGACGTGAAATGGTTGGAATATTATGAAGAATTAATAAGAAAAACATGCAACAATGACATCGTGTACACATAGTACAAACTTAACACTAACTTAGAATATACATTAAAATATTAAGGTATCAAATTGAATTAAATACTTACTGCCGGCAATTGGAACATTGAACCTTTCCGGAAGAATTGATTCAATCACTTCAGATGACATTTTTTGCCTGGAGACAGAGTTCTGATGTTGCCAGATATCGGAGATTTTATTGAAAACACCGTGAAATCTTGTTTCGCGATGTTGAGGATCTTCCAAAAAATGTTCAATGTGATCGCCTTTCATCATTGTTGACGCCGGCTCACAAAAAAAACACAAGTACAATGAACGTTTGTGACGTTCTTAACAGTACAATTTTAATGACGGAATTTACTTCGCAACAACAGAAGCAATTAATTTATTTGCTACTTTATATATTTTTAGCCTTTGAAACAAATAAATGCTGATTTTGGCCGCAGTCAGAAGTTTCTTTTTGATGCTTCCAACCGGCTTTTCTCGACTCGTCTCCAACTTCCAACTGACAGCTAGCTTCGCTTCACAAATGCACTGCCGCCAGGCAATCGTTTTCCATCAGCTGATTGGAATATGTGACAGAGCTCGCCATTGGTTGATTATTCCACCAATTGCAGACGTTCTCTTCGAAAGTTCACCTCATACAGCGCCTAGCAACAACATAATCAGCTGCATGTAATTTGTTATTGACCGGCTGCAACTGGTGGAGTGTTTCGTTGTATCTGTTTTGCTGAAACTAAGTATTTAATACAAAAATTGACTTAATGCTACAATTAAACTGTATAAAAGTTACGAAAGAATAAATAATATCTCAGAAATTAATGTCCTATTTAATAAGTCTATATCCATGTTCCCAACTTCTGAATATTAAAAGTTTAGTTTTACAAGTTGGTTTTCCTGGTTGCATATGCGGGTTGTGATCGTCTATTGTTTCAGCGTAGCATGTCCGCCGGAAATATGACGTGTATTACAGCAGACAACAAAAATTAATATGGAATATTTCAAGAGTGGATTGAAATCCGTTTTAGGAACACCGCAAGAGGGATCTCAGCCCACAGGAGCTGAAACAGTATGTAACATATTTCACGGATGCTGTCACTGAATACGTCCTAGCACTGCATGCAGTATTTAGTAAGAACTAACCAAAGTTTCTTCTTCTCAGACCTTTCTGGTATTTGTTGGTGTCATATCTAAATAATTGCAGAAAAATGAGGCTAATACATCTTTAAAAAATATATGTGGAATCATATATCCACTTTTAGTTGGCCCCATTAATATTATGTAAAGCGAATTGTAAGAATGTAAATATTCACTGGTGTGCATATGCTTCCGAGAAATGTCTTTTACCTCGTTAAAATTTCTGGATATCATAATATTAATATGTAGGCCTCGTATGAATTGTTGCTGTAACTGTCAATTTTGTTGCTAAAATATATAAATACTTCGTTACAAGAATTGAGTTAATGGTGTGACCCATACTCGTTTTTAGAAGAGGAAATAATTTATTTCCATTATGTCTAATTCAGCAGATCCCCGGGGTGTTGAAATGGTTAGAGGCTGATGTAACATTTGCATTTATGAGATTTCCCCAGATTTTAATTGACAAGCCTTATTCTTCGTAATGTTCGAGTGTAGTTGCCAATATCTTTACAAATTATCTTCTGTGCACATAGTCTCCGCTATATTAAACTATTTCATTTGAATATTACGTAACTTACAAGTATGTGTAGGCCTACGTAAATACATACTTAATGATAAAATTACACCCAACATTGTAAATTGGTTAGAATAAACATTCTTGCAGCTTATTGCATCACTTATTAATCCTTAAATCATAATTTGAGTGCCATATCAGGGCAATATGAAACTTGTCTCCAGAAATTCGTGTCCCATTGAAGCAGTTTTACTTGTAATTATCCAGATATTGCTATAGTCAATATCAGTAGGCCTATCTTGTAATTAAAGGTAAAATTTTTAATAGTATTTGTACAGCACAAAACCTGAAAAAAGGAACAATGAACCTAATTTAGATGCTGTCATATGGGGAATTAGAGTAAATCTGAAGGTGGTTGTAGATTAATTAGACACGGCATTCTCACAAAGCTGTAGAAAAACGTGTCCACGAAGCATGCATCTTAGACGAGAAAATAGTCGAAAATGTTTGTGTGGAATCATATCATTCAGTTATTAAATTCTTTTACTTGTAAATCTATGACGCTGGACTGTCGAATTCACTTTCATCCCAATAGAAACTATGCTAAGGGGCCAAGTTGAAATTGCGAATTTCAAATCCAATGGTTAACACCGTAATCACTATACTACTGAGAACGAATATCATGAAAAGGGTTGGGATACATAAGACACAAATTGGTTTAAAGAAGTGATTTTCAACCCTGTTCTGTTCACGAACACGTAAAAGGTATGGACGATTTCATGCAGGGAAAAAAAATTTCAGGCCTTTTTGTTTTCAGCGTTTAGCCTAATTTCTTAATATTTAATAGTGAATAATGAACACATTCTATAATTATTAAACTTTTATGTTGCACTGACTCTTCTTATATAGGTCAATGAAAACATACTATTGCTGCTTTCTCTCTGCAACATCTTTTCTGCAACATCTTTTCTGCAAGGCATACTACAGCATAAACTTGCATTCAGTTCATATAATTTGGTCTTATTGCTGAAACTCTTGAAAAGGTTTCCTCACATAAATAGGTAGCCACAAAGTTGTAGGTTTAAACAAATTTAGAACTGTGTCACGTAACATAGTATTATAAAAATCTGCTGTACTATTTCTGTGATGTCATGATGTCTGTAAAGAAAAGGATACCCTTAAAGTAAAAGTTATTATGAAAACATGAACAACATCTCATTTAAATAAGAATGAATAAGTAACGTTTTATACATTGTTACTCCTGCCAAAATATGATTGAAATTGTCCATCAGATGCCACGAAAGTTGTAGTAGGTTTACTTAAGCTAACTGAAATAGAACTGTTACCGGTAATGAAAATTATTGGAATAAGTTATTAAATTTTTAAGTTGTAATAATCTGTAGCTTTATCTTTTTCTCTAGGGAATTGTTTTGTGTTTGTCATGTGTCATCTTCAATAGTCACCCTGGCATCGTACTGAACACAAGATCAAGGAGTTCTAGTACTTCTGAATCTGTAGGCTAATATTGATTTGAAATACTCATAAAAGAGAAAACAGAACAGTCAGATGCTCAATCCTAGAAAGTGGATGAAAAAATATAATTGAAAAATAGTAAATAACCCTTACAGTAGGCTATGATGAAGTGACAATGATGAGAATGGCCATGACATCGGGGGATTCCCACTGCTATTGAATGCCTAGTATTGGTTTCAGTTCAAGGGTGAATGGACTAAACACCTCAATCCTAGAAAGTATATGATGATGATGATGATGATGATGTTGTTGATGATCTGACTAGATAGAGTAGAATCAAAGTTCTTGAATGTAATATTGGCGTTTTGCTACAAAGGTACAGTACTGTATATTAATTTAATTTTTTTAGTAGATTATTTTAACAATTTGTCTTCGTTACATTTATTTCATGTTATTTTTATGGATATTTATTTATTTAATCTGGCGGAGTTAAGACTACCATACGACCAGAATACAAATAGCCATATACAAAAAACAAATGCAGAGAGAAGAATCAAATAAGAAATGAAATTGCAAATATAAATACAAAAAGCACAAGTGTAAAAATTCAAAACGAGGAGAGTAAAAAATATATATATATATGTATACATAATGTGCGCTGGTTCGAGTCCTCATGGGAGAAGAAATGGGCGCACTTCCGAACAGGGGCAGCGGCATTTCCCCTAAGGTTAGAGCTCAGTTTAGGTGTGTGTGTATTAATCGAAAATTAGGGGCTAGAAAATATTGAAACTAGGACGCATGTTTATATGACATATTTTTCGATTAATATACACAAACCTAAACTGAGCTCTAACCTTAGGTGAAATGCCGCTGCTCCTGTTCAGAAGCGCGTCCGAAGAAATTTCCTCATGAAATCTTGGTCAATGTATGGGACCTGTGCCTACCCAGCATCGTGATGCACTTGGGGAGCTGCGATAGGTAGCGAAATCCGGTTGTGAAAGCCAGCTATAACGCCTGGGGGGATCATCGTGCTAACCACATGATACCTTCATTCTGACTGGATCATCTTCCATCTCTGCTTCGGCATGTGGATGTGAGTCCAGCAGCCGGATGATCGCTGTGGGTCTTTCATGGGCTGTGGCGTCATGGATTATTATTATTATTATTATTATTATTATTTATATATATATACATACAAAAGTAGAAAGATGAGATAATGAGAACAAAAAGTACTAATACAATATATTGACTGCCTAATATATTAGTGATTAAGGAAAATGACTAAATATCTAGAAATAAGTAACTGACTGTGCAAATATCAAGAGAAACAAAACAGTAAAAATGTCGAAACATTTGCATTAAGTTAGAATACTTAGTTTACTGCATTGCACTCTATGCAATAAGAAAATGCTTAATAAGTTTGTCTTTGAATACTGTTAAATTCCGACAGTCTCTGATGTCACTGGGTAGGATATATCATAGTTCTGATTGTAATGAGACCTGGACCATCAGAAAAAAGATTAATCTCGTATCACTACAGCAGAAATTAAAGTCATGAAGACAGCAAAATACACATGGCAAGACCATAAAATAAATGAAGATATAGGCCTATTATCAGAGAAAGTCAAACATGCCCTTGAAATAATTCAGTAGTGCAGAAATGAATGGAAACCACATGTTGGCGATGAATGACGAGAAATAATTTACCAAGTTTAATTTTAAAGTACCAACCAGCAGGGAAATGGAGCCAAGGTCGCCCTTGTAGAAGAATCTGGGTTGAACAGATCGGAACAAGCCACTGGGCTTAATAAACCTTGATTAGTTTGATGGCAATGATGTGTTAGTCTCCTTTCCTCTCTTCTTCCTCTTCCACTTCTTCTACACCTTCAATATTGTATCAAATTTTTGGGCTTTTGCACTTTGATGTTCCTAAACTGTAAATCATTTCCATCATAAAAGAAGTCGAGGAAAGAGAGAACCCAACTGTTGGACCAGACACCAGAGAATCACTCTTGGTAATGGATCCAACAGGTAGGTTTCTCTGCCTTTCCTACCTTTTCTGACAGTGGTGGTAAAATGTAAAGTCTCCAAAATAGAGATATTTCTACACCTGCGACATGGTTCAATTACTCAAACATTTCTCACCAGAATAGTAGGTGATGATTATGATGTTGATGAAA
This sequence comes from Periplaneta americana, assembly GCF_040183065.1. Lineage (NCBI taxonomy): Eukaryota > Metazoa > Arthropoda > Insecta > Blattodea > Blattidae > Periplaneta > Periplaneta americana. The sequence goes on from NC_091129.1 coordinate 112,111,307, forward strand.
CTAAGACTGAAACTTTCTCTTAAAAAATAATATAAAGATATGAACAAAGAGAAAATATAAGTGAGACTCTATCTGTAATAAACTGTAAGCCTAAACTATGAATTGAAGAATAATAAGAAGAACCTATCTTTTCAGTCCAGTCCAAGAGAGAGGTTTTCCCTTTCCTTGCCTTCCCTGATGGGGTGATACACATAACTAAGGCACGTTGCACATTTCTATATATAAAACACAGTGCAAGATCCTCAAAAAATAATTTGCACCAATGTTGAACACAAGTCATACTTCATTTAATCATATCTGTAACTTTACATGGTATAAGCCACTTGTCTGCAGTAACTTATAATTCATTTTTATGTATTTTCAGGTCGAAAAGTTAGTAGATCGTGTCCAGTCCTCAACATTACTGGATGACCGTCGAGATGCATGCCGGGCACTCAAAGCTTTGTCACGGAAGTTCCGGATTGAAGTTGGGGCACAGGGAATGGATGCCCTGCGGCAAGTGTTGGAGATGGATAGGGGCGATTGCGAGATTGTTGGATATGCATTAGACACCTTGTGCAATGTCACTGCCCCAGAGAGCTTTGAAGATGAAGGTATTATTGTTGGTGCATCTTTCTCTTCTCTTTTATTGCCTTCATTCTGAAGAAGGAATCTTAACTCGTTTTCCTGTCCACTGCTGTGGTCTTCGTCTTCGCTCCCGAACCCAGCAGGCCGGGTTCGATTCCCCGCTTAGGAAGAGTTGCCTGGGTGAGGTTTTTTCAGGGTTTTTCCCTCACTCCTATGGATGAATATCAGGTAACTTTATCAGGCGTATGGAACCCCACTCATTCTCGCCACTTACTTTCCTCCCTCATCATCCTTTCCTCATCATTCCAGTTGTCTTCCTTGCAGTGGTCTTCCAAAGGTGCTGACACTATCAGCCAGCCTCCATGGATATGTCAAGCATGGTAGCTGGTGACCCAGCAGCGAAACCTACTCTCCTCCCAACCGGAGAGGGGTCTACACCTCAGACTGTTGAGGAGATGGGAAGGGTGGTTTACACCTCAGACCATTTGAGGGGAGAATGTGGGGTGCTGTTGGGGTGGAATGATATACAGACTTGGAGGGATGGCGGGACTGGTCGTCAGAGTGTTAGCGGTTAGGTCGGTTCGACATGGGTGCAGTCGATGGGCTTGCAACTTATCCCAGGGGTGCACAATAGACTCAGGTCGCGGTTCACAGGATTGTTTCCTCCCAGCCTCACAGAGAGAGAAAAAAAACTCGTTTTCCTCCCTCCATTCAGACACAGCAGTAAAATATTAAACATTGAAATGAAATAGAGCCCTGGATTTTACTAATTTGTTTATTTTTGGTAAAGGCGCTGGATGGAGGTTCTTCAGCGCTGTGACAATACTGTCTAGTGTGTGCACTAACCCTCCTAGGGAAAGGGAGGGAATAATATGAAATAAGGCAACAGGTGATTTACAGCCTTGGGTTACCACAGAGATAGGTCAGACTGGATCATAACAGTCACCAGCTCTACAGATCAACCTCTGTTGAGTTGGATCTCGCTGTAAGCATCCCAGATGTATTTCACCGATTCATAGTCGTGAGCGCATGTGACCGGCCAGGCATCATTGTTAACCTTGGCATGGGAGACCATGGTGTGATATTTTCATAAACTGCCACAAATATCATCATCATAGTGTGTGGAAGGGAACCTATTACATTATTTCACAGAGGCAATAGATCAAGTCAATGCAAACAAGATTTTTAATATGTCGAGTAGTTTTGAGAATACAAAATGTAACTTAACATGTTTCAATGCTTCTTGAGGTCATTGCTCCGCAGTGGGTGTGAGAGTAACTGCAATCATCCGTTCCATCTTGTGAGAGGAGAATGTAAACAAAAATGTCTCATCAGATACATTTCGATCAAATTACTGTACAGCACACTTAACACATTAGCTAACATTACCGTAAACTTAATTTCTTTTCTAAATTCATTTATTTTTAATTTCGTGAAAGATAATAACTTGAATAGAGATTGAGTTACAGAAGGTGTATTCGTAATAATGTTATTTTGAGTTTACATCAAATGTAAAGGAATCTTTAATGGAAATAGTTTTGTTTTATAAGAATGTACATTCTTTACTATTTTGTAATTACGCGAAAAGCAAAGAAATCAACCAATACTGTGAATGTTAGATAAGTTTCATGGTATTAAATTCGGACTTAAAGAAGTTATAACATAATAAAGAATGTTAAAAACGAAAAGATTTGCGTAACTAATTCATTGGATACTTTACGTTTTCATCTACAGTAATTTAATTGAAACTTATCTGATGAGACGTTTTTGTTTACATTTTCCTCTCGCAAGTCTTGCGGAGTGGATGATTGCAGTTACTCTCACTCCCACTGTGGAGCAGTGACCTCAAGGAACGTTGCAACACGTTAATTTCGTATTCTCAAAACTATTGGACATATCAAAAAACTTATTTGACAAAACTTATTTGCAGTAACTTCATCTATTACCACTGTGTGTGTGTGTGTGTGTGTGTGTGTGTGTGCGCGCGCGTGTGTGTGTGCGTGCGTGCGTGCGTGCAAATAGATGTTTTTAATGTTAAATCTATTACATCTACTAGCTGGATGCAGTGTATATTCTATTTTATTTCCATTCAATAATTATTAATGTATTTCTGTTCTTTATTTGGGCTGAGATCTGATACCTCTGGTAAGCCTTGCCCATCTATTTCTTTTGATGATAATGAATGGAAGAATAGAGAATTGGAAGACAAGAGAAATGGGAGTATTCTGAGTCAATTAATTTTGTTCACCACATAATTCAAGTCGAAATTCAGCTCTCAAGCTTCGTGGCTAACAGTGTGCTTTCTGTCTCATCCTCTTTTATACGAGAAATATCAGTTTGAGAAGGTTTCAAAACTGTAATACTTTAGATTTTCATCAATTTTTCATTAAAATTTACAATTTATGTATATAAAATAGAAATACTAGTTTACTGAGATAGAAGTAAAGCATATAATGACTTGTATTGATTTTCTTATGAAAAATATTGCATTCTACCTATTTCAGAGCACCCCAGTCTATCTCCAGCTTCTATGGGCAGTGTGGGAGAGCAGTTCACAGAGATATTCATCAAACTACCTGACAATGTGGGTCTAGTTTTGGGCTTCCTGGAAGAATATGATTTCCATGTTCGATGGCCTGCAGTGAAACTACTAACATCTTTACTTGCTAACAAGTGAGACATAGTTGTGATTTGTTCCTAGATCCATACATCCAGTTATCTGAAATGCTTTGTATATGTATAGGTATAGTTGCTTTTGATGCCATTAATTATTTCTGCATGTATTTCACAGCGGCAACAGAACATTACTTATGTGTTTTGTTAGAGCATGGTAGTAGAAGAAATATTGGTGAAATGTTGACAGAGTAAATGGGCATAAAAAGGATAAATTGTGCCAAAACTAACATTGTTCATTACAAATTTCACTTGTACATTCTAAAGTTAGAAGCTTAAGGGCTTGCTGGAATTGGTTGTTGCTGTAGATAACAGTATGCCAAAGGGGCAGTGTGTTATCTGTTACTTTTCTTAAGTTACGAACATACTGGAAATAATATTCAATGCAGACAGTAGTAGACGGTAAAGTAAGTGATATGAGTAGGGGTGTGATTTTGTGATGATTATTTTACCTCTCTTTCGGTATGACTGTTTGGATTAATATTTCGTGAAAATATACTGTGTACTAAATTAATATTATGTACAACAATATGTGGCGGCCGGGTAGCTCAGTTGGTAGAGCAGCTGGCTACGGACTGGAAGGTCCGGGGTTCGATCCCAGGTGGTGACAGGATTTTTTTCTCGTTGCCAAACTTTCAGAACGGCCCCGAGGTTCACTCAGCCTCCTATAAAATTGAGTACCGGGTCTTTCCCGGGGGTAAAAGGCGGTCAGAGCGTGGTTCCGACCATACCACCTCATTCTAGTGCCGAGGTCATGGAAAGCATGGGGCTCTACCTCCATGCCCCCCAAGTGCCTTCATGGCATGTTACGGGGATACCTTTATCTTTTTTACCTTTTACAACAATATGTAGAAATCCAGTTACTGATTTTCATTTTTTTACAAATTTCCTTTCCTTCAATATTATGAATACTAAATTATATAAATAAAAGTAGAATGTGACTTTAGTGACTATTTATAGTCATTATTAAAATGCCAAAGAAAGTAAAAATGTATACAAAACCTTTACACTTTTCATTCATTTAATTCAATAAGTTCTTTTTCGGTCCATGACTAATAAAATATATGGGGGGCGAGATTTATCATATAAATTCTTTTTTTATGGTGAGGAGCATGAGCAATTCATCTACAAAAAATTTCTGTTCTTCAAAACTCAGTCTTAAGATTATGCCTAGGAGTACCAAAAACCACGTCAACTGTTGCCCTAGAAATTGAGTGTAATATTCAACCACTCAGACACTATATATTACAAAAGGATCTAAAAATACATTTAAAATTGCAAGCCTCATCCAGATCTCATATGTTCTTCAAACTGTAATTTCTATAAAATAAAAAAAGAAGAAATACCAATCTATATCACAGACACACTCATTGCTAAAACTCCAGTTGTGAACGAAATTCCTCCATGGAAATGGGTGATTCCAGAACATAGCATACAAATTCCTGGAAATCATTCCAAAAATGATCCTCCGTACATTCTTAAGTTAGATGCCATGGAACTACTCTGCAGTACATACAGTATAAGGATCACCTTCAAATTTATACAGATGGATCTCTGAATCCTAATAATGGGACATCAGGAGCAGGGTATTATATTCCAAAATATCAAGAAAGTTATTTCATACCATGTTCATCCTCCTCCAGTCTTGACACTGAATTGCTAGCTATTGATGCTGCTCTTCAGTGTGTTACTCAAATTTCTGAAAGATCTATTTGCATACTTACAGACTCCAAGGGGGCTATATTTAATATAATTAAATATGTACCAAACCTATATGCACATAGAATTATTCCAATTCAGAAACAACTAAGTAAACTAAAAGAACTCCAAAAGGAAATAACATTTCAATGGATACCTGGTCACTGTGGTATACCTGGAAACGAGAAAGTCGATAATATTGCAAAACAGGCAACATATTTGCAACCCAGACCTCTTCAAGTGATATCTCTATCCAATGCTTTTGCTTCAGTAAAGTCTCATTTTACAAACCTATGGATCAACAATTGGCTCTCTTCTGACAAAGGAAAAATTTTACAGTCTGTACAAAAGAAACCAAATGACCTGGAAATGTACAAAAACTTGCCCAGACATGTTCAAACATTTTTAACAAGAGCCAGAACAGGTCACATTGTCACTCAATTGTACCTACACCGATTTCACATTTCTGATAATCCTACTTGTCTGTGGTGTAATAATCATGATGAAGCTCTGGAACACATTCTTCTATACTGTCCATCCATAAACCACAAAAGACGTAAATTAAAATCATCAGTACCAGTTGCAGAAGACACAGCCCTGCAGTATATATTGACTACACCCCACCTCTGGCTACTAGCAACAGGCATCTATAATGAACACCGATCAAAATACCCCTCATTTCTCGTGAAAAACAACAACTGAATAGACTACAGTGGACTATAGTAGATTTTATGTTGTCATCAAACAGCTGGATACATTAAGAAGATTGATTTTTGATGATTTATTTATTATTTTTTTTTTTTTTGAGCAAGAGAACATTTTATTTCCTGTTTAACAAATTAGAAGAGAAGCCAACTAACGAAGTTTATTGAACCTACTACAGTCTGTACAAAACTAGAAAGGTATTGACAGTTTGGTGGTTTCAAGGCATCACCCTGATACCCCTCAAATTGGCCAACCAGAGTCCATGGTGACAGGTCAGCATTGCCGATTGTTTCACAGTGAGCACGAACATTAATAAACGGAACATTATTTGATGCTTTTATGGCATGGCTCCTGTGCATAGTACATACCAAAAAAAGTAGTTTGACTTAAGTTGATGTAAAAAATATGTAGCTTTGGTTTACAGTAAACAAATGAAACCAAATGTAGCACAGACCACTCAGTCATCAGTGTTCATTGGAGTAAAACCAAAGCTACTTGGAATGGGTTACGCAGCCCTGAGTATCTGCAATGTACTACGTATTGTTTACACCAGCTTAAAGTCAAACCATTTCCTCTATACGTACTATGCACAGGACCCATGCAATCAAGGCATCAAATAACGTTCCATTTATTAATGTTCTCTTTGTTGACTCACTGTGATACATTTTTGAACAGGACTTGACGAGCTTAATTGAAATATTTAATAATAAAATACATAGTGCAATTTAAAAAAAATAATATTAGTACTCGTATCTCATTAATAAATAATGCTACAAGGTTGCCTCTCCATCAGTATGATTTCCCTCTTTCAGTTGTACACCTTTTATATGAAACAATTTTTCATTTGGTGCTTGTGTACAAAGTTATTTTGGGTGCTCAAGATAAATAGGACACTATGTGTGCGTTTTTTTTTTTATTGTCTTCTCCCTACATCTGCATTCTTCTGCAAGGTGTCACTTGGATCCCACAGTTCTTTTCTTTGGAAATCTACTGTTACTTCTTTACTCGGCTTTTTTCTGTTAACACAGCCCTCCTTGCCACTAGTAACTGCATGATTTTATCCATCCAGTTGATATGCTTGGCAGAGAGTGATGTGGAAAGTGATGAATTGTGTGCAATACACACACTCACGTTAGATATTAATTTGTTGCTTTGCTGTCAGCATCATTTATCATGTCCAGTATGCATATATTCTTACAGTGCAATCATTGTTACTGCAACATTATTCATTTTCGCACTGTAGGATGAGCAAAACTTCGCTATACTGTTATGTTAGTTTTTATAATGCAAGGTGTACCAGTACGAGAAATGTAAAATTACACATGTTCTGTGTTCACTACACTGTTCATTTATAGGAATTTTTACTCCAGTGGCATCATGAAATTGTTTCAGTCCCTTATGCCAAATTGCACAAAACCTAACTGGGACCTAACTGTAATTGTTTTCATCTTGAACTTTTTTATTCCACGAGAAATAATACTAGATTATAGAATATATCCTAATTGAGTCCCAGGGCGTTTTCCTTTGGGGTTAAAGGTGGCAAGTATGTAGGACTGACATCCTTACTACTATTATTGCTGATTGCTTTCAAAGGTGGGGTCCTTAACTTCTTGTTCTTCTGTAGGTTTCCGTGTCCTGTAATAGAGATTACTTTACCTTGAAAGAATACTAATTTCCAAATTAGTACAGTTTTCGTGTTAGTTAAATTAAATTCTTGCAATCTGGATCTGAATGTTCACTTCGTCTGTTAGGTAGATGTCTCCCTTTCTTTGTGAGAAATTAATTATTATTCAGTACTTTATCATCCGAAAATTGTTTGGTTTAAGTAGTAATAATTTATTTGTTTATTTATTGATATTGATATTTGTAATAATAATAATAATAATAATAATAATAATAATTATTATTGTTATTATTATTATTATTATTATTATTATTATTATTATTATTATTATTATTATTATTATTATTATTTATTCTTTATTCTTTATTCTTTTCTTGTAACACTTCTTCTAGAGACTTAAATTGCTGTATCAATAAACTGGTTCAGGATATTGGTAGGTGCTGAATTTTTGGTGAAGACAATTTTCCCTTTTTGTTGAATAGTGGAGGTTTCTAATACAGTGTGTTAGAACAGTTAAGAATTCTTGACAGAAGTAATGTTTTTTGGGTTTGGAAAAAAAGTAATCTGGAAAAAATGCAGTCATAGATAATTTGATGTACCTTTTACTTAATATAGTGGTTGTGTTAATTGCTGTGATATAGCCTACACATAATGAAAGTGTCATTTAATGACATCACAGTTTTTTCACTGCCAAGGCTTTTGCAATTCGAAATGTTAATTTAATATGCCACCTTTGTTCTGCAGATGATTAACTTCCATCTGTCTGTGTGCAGACAATATTGGCATACTTTCCAGTAAGCCTTAGAGACAATATAAACAATGTTATTTGAGAGGGCTAAGTTCGTTAGATATTTTGCAAAAGCTTAATGCTTTTGAAGAAAGTAGGTTATGATTCTGTAGCTAATTGAAGTCAATTATAGTGTTTTGTTTAACAGATGCTAAACACGTTAGGTCCTTTAGAAACATGTTATGCAATACAGTGCGAAATCTTTTTATTTGCTTTGCTTGTAACAACAACTAGATGACACATTTTGCTTCTTTTTTTTTTATTCCCCAGACCAAAGGACATCCAAGAAATAATCCTAGTCAGTCCCATGGGAGTCTCGAAACTTATGGACCTCCTTGGGGACAGTCGTGAAGTTATCAGAAATGATGTAAGTGTTTTTACAAAAAAATACGTTTTGGTAAAAATGGTAGACATTTTTGTGTTTAAATTGTTATAGTTGTTATTTTCGTGTCACATAGATTAAGAGAAAGCAATATGAGGAAATAATTTTGTTATTATTTGTTATTTTTGTTTTGTTTACCAACTGTGTACCTCTTGTTCGTATCAGACTTCAACTCTGATATTCTTGCCTATCATCCAAACACCAAAAGAGTAATAAATTCTTCCTTGTGTATTGTCTCCCACCTCAGAAATGGATTACTTCACACTGCCAAATGAGCAGAGTTGAACACCTAACTCATCTGTATCTGGAGGTGTTAGCAACCAACCAACAAACTTTAAGCTCCATGTTGAAAGTTTTAATTTCCAGAAAATTCAGGTATTAAGGGGCATATATCTTAAACTGACTAGTTGTACTAGTGACAATTTGACAAGTAAAACAGGCTAGGTTAGAAACATTTTTGTCAAGCCTGTCAATTGACTTATTTGTTGACAGGTATGACAGAGTTGGCAAATCATAAGATAGATTGACTACAGGAAATCTTTCTGACGCATTTTCATCAATAGTTACGAAAGAAGAAAATATTGAGATTAAAAATATTGCATAAGTAGCTGAATGTTCATAAAAAAATTATGAAAATCTTGGATCTACACAGGAGACTCGATATGGCCTAAAAGGATGACGAGGACATTGCCAAGTGAGCCATTTACTAAAATAAGCTGTTTTATTAATCCTTCAGTACTCACGCACTTTTTCGTAACATACAGTATTCAGTTGCATGGGGGACAGCTGTCACCCAAGTTATATTCTTGCTTTAGGGAATGAATTTGAATATTATTTTCAATATGAATTGTTACATAAATGTGTTACTATGGACTATACACTGTTTATTTTAATAATTGTAAAAATAGTTTTGAAACAGAATTAATTTACAATTAATAGATAATTATTTGTGTAAATTTCAAATACTTTTTACATTTACCTACAAAATTAACACTGGAAACACGTTTACCAGCCTTCGTTGTGAAAATCTTTGTATAAAATAATACCTGAATAGCTTGGATTATCCTTCAAAAGTCTTTATACGTGAATGCTTTCTGCAGACATGTCTTTACAATACCTAGTTATTTACAAGCAATTTACACAGATATCTCTCAAATGGTCAGCACAAGCCCGTTTTGAACATTTCACACACCATTTCTAGCCGTTTTGTCTCGAGACTTACCAAATTCGTAACAACAGCCCCTGGATTCATTCCTTTGTTCTGGGGCTGGCATAGCTGATTTTTGAATTCCCAGTAATACTTGAAAAGCCCTTCTAATCTCTGAAGGAAATTTATGAACGTAGTTCCATATCCTTTGAAGTTCAATATAACAAATTATCCCTAAAGATACAGTATATAACTCAGGAAAGTGATAATGAATACTTACCGAAACTTTGCAGAAACCATAATGTAAAAAGTCGCGTGGATGACAATTGCCACTCAGAAGAATATAACCTTAGCTACACAAGTTATACGAGCAACTTAAAGAATGTTATTATGTGAGCTTGGTTTAGAGACCTTACTGTTGTAAATCCTTTCTAGAAAATACAACAATGAAAAGAAACACGTAGTTGACAGGTGTCTCCCATACAAGTGTTGAAGGGTTAAATAGATAATCACTGAATATTACAGTAGAACCCTCTTTTATCTGAACTTTGGTCAACCAAATACCAACATATTATTTTTTTTCACACATAAGGTACGTACTGTACTTATACACATAAGATACATACTGTACTTATTCTATAATTTGGGAAGGTTTGAGGACACTACAGTTCCAGATAGTTGATCTTTTACTTTTTCAATTCAACATACTTAATGTAGTGTAAGGTTTGGGAAAAACCCAGCAACCACGGGGTTGCCAGCATTTTTTTTTTTGCGAACAATACAGTGTACGGTACTTTTTTTTTATACATTTTTTTTATTGAAATGTCGAGTAAATGGTAATGTCTAGTTATTACAGTTTAAGAAAAACTTGAGACTGTGGGGAGAATAAAAAATGGTGGAATCCTCTAATACAGATTGCTTTATGAACACACACACATAATTATAGTCAGATTGCTTTATGTTTTGCGGAGGGGTGTGAGGAGGCATCACGAGCAAATGTGTTACTAATAAAGTGGTATAGCAAGAAAGAAACGTTGCGAAAATAAAACTCAGATCAAAAATCTGATTACTTTAAGTAATTCTTGTTACTGTATGGTGTAATTAATACAATTTGGATAGCAAGAGAGATTTTTATAATTTTATTCCCTTCACAGATAAGTAGAATTTCTGCAATTTGCAGTTTATCCTAAAAATTGTTTACCTAAAATCACATCTGGCTCCAATGTTTCAGATAAACAAGGTTCTACTGTATTAATAATTTATTATTAAATACGATAACATTAGTCATAATTGAACACTAACAACAATGCATGCTGAACATAGGTACTGCTGGTATTTCATATTTGTGGTTTCGAATATTTTGAATGAGGTTAACTTAAATGTCATTAACTTGGTATATATTTTCACATCACAAATTCTTGATCTGTATACTCTCTCATTCCCCCCCCCCCCCCTCTCTTTTTTTTTAATACAATTTTTTCGGAATAAAAACCACAGTTCTAGGCTATTATTTCATCACCTCCACTTCAAAAATGTAAAATTAAATAATGAATATAAAACATTTCTTGAAATTATTAAAATAAACTAAAAAATTACAAGCTAATTTGACAGTTGTTTTTCTAAGAAAGAAAAGACTAGGTAGATAATAAAAAATCATTTGTCTCTTCATTTACTTGTCAATTGTCACTTGTCATGTGTCATGTGTTCAAGAAAAATGAACTGTGTGCATGTGTCTTGTCTGTCTTGTCAGTTTAATAATCAGGCCCCTGAATGTCTCTTAGAACTGGGCACAATAGAGGATGCAGAAATAAAGAAACATATGCATATGTTTCAGGCATTGCTGCTTCTGATACAGCTTACGAAGGGAAATGCCAATATTCAGAAAATTGTAGCTTTCGAGAATGCATTCGACCGATTGTTTGATGTGATCGCAGAGGAGGGATATTCAGATGGTGGTATTGTCGTAGAAGATTGTCTGCTACTCATGCTTAACCTGTTGAGAAACAACACTTCAAATCAGAATTTCTTCAAAGAAGGTATGTAGTGCCTATATACAACTAGATTTACTGTTCATTTGAGACACTGACTTGCTGTAAATGCAGGAAAGGTGTAAATATGAAGTTAACGTTTTTTTAAAGCAGTGATCAATGTTTTATAGACAAAGACTCAAATTAAAATTTGTGTGATTGAAGCATACTGTAATTCCTGTAAAAGTTATCTGTGGAATATTTTTGCTGTACTGTAACATAATAAAAAAACATGTAAATGAATTCTCTATTTACTGACATGTACAACTAGATTACTGAGAAAGTAGTGATGTAATCAAGAAGTGATTGTTATATTTTACGATAATATGTTACATATTCAGGAAAGTGGCAAGTGCCCCAAGAGCTTCAGGTTGAGTACCACTGATTTAAAGTGCATTTAAAATCAGATATTTTCTTACACCGTAATAAATAGAGCATTTACGTATAATATAATTGTTAGCAGAGTTTCTAGAGTTGAGTTCAGGTATCTCAGCCATCAGACATAGAGTTTCCTGAGCTGTTATGTGTAATTTCATTTCTATGTTAGTGCCATCAATGCAGCAGCTTACATCCGGTTTTTTTTTCGGACAAGCTGTACTTATGAACAAAGAAATTAGAAGAATTAGTGAAATTATGTGTGGATTTACAAGGTAATTCAATTTTTAAAATGGATACTTGAAAGAAAATTTTATTGTCAAATAGTTTAATGAGACTAAATGAAATTCCAGGAACTGTGTGGGACATTTAATCAAATCCTTGAATAAAGTATCTTAGAAGATATAAGAAGAAGAAGAAGTTTTACATATATATTGTTACACGAATATGAAAATTGAGCATTAAATCATAGTAATGAGCGTAATATGTAATTTGTGGAATGAAATTTTTTAAGATTAGTACTGGTAGTTGGATGTAGATTAATAGATCATGTGGCTGACACAATTATTCACGTGCGACTGAACGTAAAAAACTTGTTTAAGAAATAGTCAGAGAAACAAAATTGATTCTAACACATTCTACAGATTAAAAAAAAAACTGAAAAGCATTGTATTATAAACTAGAGTTGCGGAAATTAGCTAAGGTTATTTTCATTGTTTTTTTGAATGAGCCTGGAGGTCAAAGGCTTGTTGGAGTTCATGATGATGAAGTGAATAAATACTGAATTCCCTCGGATATTTCGTCTCTATTCACATTACACCTTTGGAACTTGATAGAAAATTTAATCTTCCATAAGACACAAGAACTCCACCCCATTACGCCCTGCCTTAGTTGCCTCATGAACGACGCTTCATTGGTGTAATGAGCAGACAGCAGATTTTGGGTTCTGATACGGAACGCTAGCTGTACTGTACATAAATTGCAGGGAGGTTATTGAACTCGTTACACTACCTTCATAAGCCGAGGGATGTGATGTTCTATCGCTGTGTAGGGATCGAAAATCTGCTCTCTCATCATGAAGTTCCAGCATGTCTTCAGATGGTTGACTAAACAAGATACAGAAAACTTGCTTCTATTAACACTTGGGACCTATTATAGAATTTAAAGTAACAGTTAAAAATTAAACATACATTAGTTGGCAACGAGACTGCTGATCTTGCAAAGAAAGACTGTGACCTATCTCAAAAAAAAAAATACCCTTCATATCCATAAAAACAATAATTAAAAACAGATACAAAGATCAATACAACAAAGCCAAGGACAAAAAGTAGGATATCATTATTAATAAACCAAAAACCATCCCTCAAGCACCTCACAAAACTGCAGTAGCAAAATTCAGACATCACAGAACACAACTGCTTAGCGAAGCATTTAACAAAATAGGTATTTACCACAACCCAATCTGCTCTCTATATGACCAAGAAAAAGAAGTGACTGAAAACCATCTTCAAACCTGTGATGCCCTACCTGCTGGGTTATTCATAATAGAAAAATACTGGAGAGCAAGAGCGCTGATAACTTCACTGTCAAGGGCAACAAGAACAACAACAACATTAGTTGGTTGGTTTGTTTATTGTGTTACAGTGCAGTGTACATATAACTAAGTGACTGGCTCCTGTCATTATCTTGACTTAATTATTACACATAAAAGGCTTTGAATCAGTGAGATTTTGAGTCGACATATTTATATTATTTTCTACCAGAGACCTCAATAATCATCATGGTGGCATTTTTACCAGGAGTTGACAATGTAGAGGGCCGTGATGTGGAATTTTTCCTTAATTCTTGAACAACGACTTCATTTTCTCGTCTAATTTAAACTACATTTAAGATTTTTCTCTCTAAAATTCCATCATCTTTGGCTTCACTGGATTGAATCTGTGATAGGGTTCTGAAGCTAGCACGATAACTGCTAGACTATGGAGAACAATTTAAAACAGGTCATTTATTGGTGTATCAGAAACAAAACAATATTTGAGATTATTATATGAAACAGCAGTGACCTGACCTCTTATTTCTTAGATGAATCGTCCTGGCTTTAGCCATTGCAAACTCCTCATTATCTGTCAGGGATTGAACCTTGCTCCTATTGGAATGAGGTCATCAGTTGATCTATGAAGCAATGAGAAGTCTGTGCCAAGGTTCAGAAATTGTGGCAATCTTACCTTCTGCCTCTTATTTGTTTCCAGAAGATGCATTTTAAGACCTTTACACTATATATCTTTGTAATATTTTAATTATCACGTAATAAGCTTATTAATATAGGTTATAAAATAAATAGAAATAGAACACAACGGATTTAAAAAAGTGGGTCATTTATCAATTATATACTTGCTTCAAGCCATTTGACTAAAAAAAAAAAAGCAGAAGAGAATGTATGTTATACAATTTTTGGATCTGTTAATTGTGCAAAACTTGGAAAATAAGTTTGAAAAATTGATTCCATAACATTTAATGAATAATAAGTTGCTTGTACATGAAGGCCGAAATTAAAATTAAAACATATGTAAGCAAAACACTGAAGTACTTGTTATATATCTGACAAGAGTGCTCTTTACCATCTAGGATATTTGATGTATACATTGGCAGAGTTACTAAATTATAACAATTGGAATGTAATATGAATGTTATATAAAAAGAAATCGCACATTTAGTGCATTACTATTCACAGATGACCAAGTCATTCTAGCATAAAAAAAATATAAAAAGTAAATCCGTTGCGTGACAGCCTGTGGAGGGCTGAGGACTACCAGCCAACTGCAGGCATCACGTCCACATGCCTCAGCAGAAGTGAACTATCATCCAAACAGTATGGGGGTAACGTTTGGTTAATATGTCGAGGCCGGATTTTGCTAGTCACTGTAGCTACCCAGATTAATCATGATGCTGAGTGGGCACATTCTAAGTATCGCAGATAAACATGTACAATAAATTCTTTGAAATTAAATTCTGGAGTAATGAGATTTACACAGAAAACAAAAACTGTGGATTTCAGGGGAGGATACCACAAAGAACGAAGATGATAATAAATATGCTCTGAATCGGGAAATGAAGGAAAACATGGATCGATACAAAATTCTTAAATATTAACATATATTTAGCCTTTAAGAAAGTATGTAGATCACCTAATGTATAAGGGTGATTCAAAACGTAAGAAACAAGAGTTCTCATAGATGACATATTTCCCCTTTTGTTCGAATTTTTCACCAGGGCCACAGCAGCTAACCACATCTTTATCATGCAGCCCTTAGATGGCGCATATGTTCCATAAGACCCTCGAAATATCAGTTGTAAGAGTTGTAAGATATCTCCATGCATGAAAACATGGTCAAATGTGGAAGTGCATAGTGTCATCCGGTTTTTGCATCTGAAGGGCACCTGACCAGCAGAAATTCATAATCAACTTGTTGAGGTGTATAGTGCGAAATGGCACTTCCAGTGAGAGGTAGTGGACACCCTCCCTACAGTCCTGACCTGAAACCCAGTAATTGCTATATCTTTGGATTGTTGAAGAAGCACCTGGGTGAGGGCAATTCAGTGATGATACGGCCATTCACTAAGCTGTCATGGTGTGGCTTCAGGAACTTGATGCAGATTTCTTCTATGCCGACATTGGATTAAAAGAAAAGTAATCTTCGTCATACTGTTACTCAAAATTTGAATATAGAGTGTACGTTTTTTATTTTCAGGAAGTTATATTCAACGTTTGGCTCCCATGTTCAACTTGCCTCCTGAAGGGGATGACACGGGTTGGTCAGCACAAAAAGTCAGCAATATCCACTGTATGCTGCAGGTCTGATTTTTGTCTCATCATTATTAAACCTAAGCATTATATAATATTATTTAATTAATCATTTCTCTTGTGAGAAAAGCACTGTATCTATAAAGGTGAAGAACTCTGAATTTAAACATTTGAGTAAAAGTGAATGGGACATAACAATAGAATTTTATCTTCATAGGCTTCCATAATATCCATTTTGCAAAATTCATTAAGAGGAATTGACTATTAAAAGCTGTAGCTTGCAACCTTTTACGATTGTAATTGTATCAAAGTGAAATATGTAATATTACCAAATTTGGGATATATATTTGTAGAACATCAAGAAAGCTGAAGTTTAAGTTAAATTGAGCTATATTGCATAGTTTCAAAGTATTAATAAAATATGAAGTCAATAAAATTTAAAATTAAAATATTGTGATATATTGTATTTTAGATACTTACTGGCTTTTAAGGAACCCGGAGGTTCATTGCTGCCCTCACATAAGCCTGCCAATGGTCCCTATCCTGAGCAAGATTAATCCATTCCCTATCATCATATCCCACCTCTCTCAAATCCATTTTAATATTATCTTCCCATCTACGTCTCGGCCTCCCAGAAGGTCTTTTTCCCTCCGGTATTTTAGGTACCTTTGAAAATATTGAATAAGAGACTTAAAACTTCAATAGTGGCATAATAAAATTCATATAATGTGTTGAGATTCTAGTCAGCATGTAAGATATTTACTACATGTATTTACTTTAAATTTTCGAAATTAATATCGTCGTTGTTCCTGCAGTAACTCCTATGTGCAAAATATGAAATTTTTCAGTAGGAAGAAAAAAAAACATTTATTCATTCTATGGCAGTGGTATATAGGATATTGTGAATTTTTACATTTTTGAAAGAAATAAATATAATACATATAGGAGATTTTATTATTTGCTGTGTCACTATTTAAGTTTTATAGAGCAAAAATCTGAAAATCGATAAATATGCCACATAGGAGTTTTGCAGGAACAATGACGATATGTATTTTCTTTAGTTTTAACATCTGATAATATTTTGTAATTATTGCATAATATAGCATTTTATTCTTATTGAATTTATGATTACTGTGGAAAATTTAAAACCCACAGCTATAATACTTTATTCAGAAAAATATAACTGAAGTTCGAATTACATACTTTTAAAGGAAAAAGAAACAACACATTAGCATCTTGTGGATTCGTCCATTTAAGAAGTCAAAAAAGAATATGCATAACCTATATAATCGATTAGTTCAAAATCATATGTTTAATATAATTGCATAAAATCTAATAAAACATGTTTAATCATTTTTAATTTCCACGTTCCCTTAAGTAGAAATGAAAACTCCCAAACATACTATTAGAATGTTTGATAAAAACTACCCAGAAAAATGGATTAACTCTGCTGAAGAAACCAGCTTGACTTCAATCTTACCTAATCCAAAACTGAACAATACTAGCAGACATATACAGGCAACATTGATATCACTGCCGTGCTTGGAAATGAAAGCATATAAGAAACAAGAACTTTTAGGGTTCATATGTAGTGTGAATTCTAACTTACGATAGAAACTTTTCCCATTACAGGTAGTTCGAACTCTAGTTACACCAGGAAACCCTGCACAAGTGACTATGTCATCACAAAAGACGATGAAAGCATGTGGATTGTTGGAAGCTCTTTGCAACATTCTGATGGCAAGTGGTGTTCCTGCAGACATCCTCACGGAGACTATCAACACTGTGGCGGAAGTAATCAGGGGTAACCAAGGAAATCAGGAATATTTTGCCAATGTGATGGCACCATCAACTCCTCCAAGGTGCGTTTTTTTTTTTTTTTAATTATGTTTATTTTATAAATTGCTGATAGCTGGATAGCTGGATAGCTGAATTGGCTATGAACTGGAAGATCCCAGGTTCAGTTCCTAGAGATAATGAGTTTTTTCTCCTTGTCAAAACTTTCATAACCGTGCTGAGAGTCACTCGGCTTCCTACTAATAGAGTACCAGGTCTTTTCCGAGGATAAAAGGCAGCCAGAGTTGGTGCCAACCTCACTATTTCATTCTAATGCCAAGGTCAATAAAGCATGGAGTTCTACCTCCATGCCCTCCAAGCACCCGTATGGCATGTAAAGGGATACCTTCCTCTTTTATAAATTGTTGCTGTCGTTCACAATACATTATTTTATAGTAAATTAGAATATCATTCTAACAACAAATTATAGAGTTAAAATTTCTTTCTGGGAAGGCCGGGAATAAATAAACGAGTTAATGGATGAATAAACGGGTATGTAGTTTGCATCCATATACAGAGTGACCCAGAAGTCATTACCTATTACTACTATTTAGTTTTAATCTCCTCATGGATTTTAACTTATCTGCTTGTGACACCTGACAATTAGTTACTAATGTTACCACTAGAGTACAATGCTAAATGATCATTCTGCTGTCAGATGTTTATTTAGAGGTTTGTGCTAGTTACGTTCAATGTTCATGGATGTTGTTGATATGTTGTCGACAGAAGAAAAGGTTTTTGCTGTTAAAACGTGGTACAAAGGTGGTTATCAGTAATTCAAGAATGGAATGAACACTTCGACACTGTTCCATCAGCACGGAAGGCGGTTTTCAATGAATTACGACAATTTCAACTCACTTTATGTTCAGCATGATGGTGCTGTACCACACTATGCTGTAGTTGTTCGAAACTACGTTGCTGAGGTGTTTGGTGGAACAGTTATTGGAAGACTAGGAACAATAAAGTCCACTATAGTCCACTGTAGTCTTTTCAGTTCTTTTTCATGAGGAATGAGGGGAATTTATCCTTTACTATGAAGATTAGATTAATTTTTTGTCTCAAGACACTTCAACTAAAATTTAACTCCAAAACTTGCATTACTTACAAAACAATATTTGTATTTTGTTGAATTGCTTAAGTTATGAGACATACTTTCATGTGGTCTCATTTACACCTTGTGTATTTGCAATGGTGAGTTTAAATATTGAACATCTGCTGTATGGGGGAGCCTGTTTTCCAATCCCAAACTTTGTCTCAAACATTCCGATTCATCATCTGATGAATGCAGTGCTGTTTTCCTTAAAAGGAATGAATTCACTCAAAATACTTGGCAATTAATGTGCAATATATTGTGTTTTATTACAGGCCAGCCATTGTTGTTCTCCTCATGTCTATGGTAAACGAGAAACAGCCATTTGTGTTGCGGTGTTCTGTCCTCTACTGCTTTCAGTGTTTCCTTTTCAAGAATGAAGTTGGACAGTCACAACTCGTTCAGACCTTACTGCCATCTAGTACCGAAGGTATGTATACATTAATCACATATTATTTACTCGAGAAATCAGATTTTCTTTCTTTTGCATCTTATCTGAAGGTTCAAGTGTCGTCAACAAATTTTAGGGATTTCCATAATGACTTGCTCCATGGAACTTTGCTGATCTCCTGGAAGAGATGATACTGTACTGTTAACACTGCCATTAAGGGCCACCGTGAATTATGAAAAAATGGTGGAATGGTGACAGAAAGAAAAGAAAGGTTCCTAGAAATCATTGTCTTTGTCAACTGTAAAATCTGCTCTGATGCCTTAGGATTTAAACTGAGTTCTCCAATCTGGAAAGCCAATATCATATTGTATCACTAGGAGAATGTATTCTAGTCACACATAATACAGACAGCTTCATGGTTGTTGAAACAAGTGCGGAAGAAAGATAAACAACAGGGACCATAGCACCTGATATCGAAATGCTAATGCAAGTATTATGCTTGTTGAAACAAGTGCAGGAGAGAGACAAACTACATGGACCCAGACCATGTGGTATCGAAATGCTGAGAAATATTTGACACCAAAAGAGTTAATGGCTTTATTGCTAGGAACTCAGCATTAGTGTTAACAACAGAATTTGGTATTATGAATGAAGAAAAATTAATACATCTTGTTCAGAATTATCAGCTATTGTATTAAAAATCACAAAAGTATACTGTAATAATTATGCCCGTAATAATGCTTGGAGTAAAATAAGGAATTAATGAAAACATCAGGTAAAAATTAAACTTTATTTTCGTATGCAATACTCGTACAAAAATAAATGTTACATTTTCTTTCATCTCTTAGAAGTAATCAAATAAGATAGAAAATTCTCCATGTTATCTCTAGTTTAAAAAAAAATAATGAATTCATTATTTCCTTTCCTCGTTTTTATTTCTCTCTTTTCCGCCTCTTTACGTAATTGTATTAAAGCTACTATACGATTGTATTTTAAACTGAACCATGCTTCAGTTCGATTCAATTTGATTCCACTAGATGTAAGCAGCAGCAGATGTTTAGTTTCGATCCTAGTAAGTAGGAACGGATCTTATCTTATCTTCAATTGCGAACCTTCGCTGTTAGAATAATCCTAAAGTAAACAATAGCATGTAACTGAAATGAGACCTGATTGGCCGCAGCTTAGCATCACCGATTCTCAGTACATGATCCTGCCTACTGCTGTACATTCTCTTTCATGTTAAACATTTCCCATTACTCGTCAAAGTAGGTTAACCTCACTACTATGCATTCGTTTGCATAGGAAACTAATTATTTAATTACTATGATGTACCGAAGCACATAATAATATATTTTCGTGCAGGAATTCTGCATTACCATATGGTGAAGAATGGGTAGAAAGGAGAAAAATTTTCTGTGACACCAGGACTCGAACCCAGGTTTTCAGCTCTATGTGCTGATGCTTTATCCACTAAGCCGCACAAGATTCTAGTTCTGATGCTGGATTGAATCCTTCTCAGTTTTAAGTTCTACCTCTTCGACCCTGGCCACTTATTCACTCGTAATGTGTGCACCTCTATAGATAGTGTTGGACATTGTGCCACTGTCACATATTCTGTGATACAGTACATGAGGGTAGGCCACCAAAGGAGGAACAGAGAGGTAAAATTTAAACTGAGAAGAATTCAGTCCGGCATCGGAGCTAAAATCTGGTATGGCTTAGTGGATAGAGCTTCAGCACGTAGAGCTGAAAGCCGAGTTCAGGTCCCAGTGCCGGAGAGAATGTTTCTCTGTTCTACCTATTTTCCAGTAAATTATTTAAACTTTCATGTAAGGTTGTTGTGTGGAACTATCGTGTTATTCCTTTCTCTTGTTTAACCATACTCGCCAAGGATGCAGAAGCCATAATACCACGTGCTTGTGTGAACAGCAAGCTCAAGATGAAATGACACCAGCTTGTTACAAGAACAGACTACCTTGGTATTACCACAGTCTAGTATATACATTCACGAAGCTTGAGTTGTGAGGGTACTAGGAACAATAGACTGTGCCGGTATTATTTCGCATTGTCTGTGATGAGGCGATAGTAGCGATCTGAATGGTTAGCAGCTATCTATGGATGCATATTCCCTATGTATTGAGCTTCGTGACTGTACATACTAGACTGTGGTATTATTCTTTGTATTTATCTGCTTTGTTAGGAAATTCTTAGTAAATAACAAATATAAAAGTATCTTTTCTTTTAAATAGGCCTAATGTTGTTCAAATGATTCAGGTTTCATGTTTCATCGTATTACATACTGAAATTCAAATTTTCTTTTAATTAAATACAAAGTTATGATCCTCGCATACAAAACTATATTTTCCTGTGTTGTATAAGCGTTTCGATTCGTAGCCAATCATGTGTATGACAGCCACGTGCTTGTGTTTACATTAGGATTATTCTAACAGTGAAAAGATTATAGACCAGAAGTTGAAAGGCCATTTTCTCCCTTTTGACTGATAGGTAAGCAATTCTTGTGTTGTCGATACTAATCCCATGCTGTAATCAGTTCTTTTGTGTATGTTAACAGTTTAATTTCAATGGATGTGATATTTATTTCATCAGTATATCTGCACATAAGTAGAGATGTAAAATTATAGGATGCCTCTACACTTAAGACATTTGAGGGGTTCAGGTGTAAAACATGGTAAATGACGTTTTAGTGTTTCGAAGATATTATGTAGCTAAACATTTATACATGCGACAGTTTGCATAGTTACCAGGAAAGTAAAATCTTTATACTTCTGCCATCTTTTGAGATGTTGAAAAACTAACTACTGCATTAGACGCAGAATGTAAGATGCCATATTATACGCTACATATCTCATTTTTGACCAAAATGTCAGTTACCATGTTTTACGCCCAAGCCCCTCATCTCTGTACTGTCTCATTCTGGATAATGTTGGTTGCAGTGGCGAGTTTGACCACCGGGCAGCTACTGTGTGGGGGACTATTCAGCGGTGATGCATTGTCTAACTGGTTCTCAGCAGTTGCCCTCTCACATGCACTGGTGGAGAATCCTGTGCAGAAGGAGCAATTGCTGCGGGTACTGCTGGCCACCAATATTGGCAGCCCACCTGTTTCACTGCTGCACCAGTGCACCATGTTGCTGCAGCAGGTGAACAAGATGCAGTCGAAGCTGGGACTCCTAATGCTGCTGAGCACGTGGCTTGCTCACTGTCCCCCTGCTGTCAAACAGTTGCTCAGCATTCCTTCCAGTATTCCTTACCTTACAGCACAGGTGAGTTAGTTCACGATCAGCTCTAGAGAACAGTTCGAAGTTAGATTCCTCTTTCCTTGCCTTACTTTATGATAGAGATGGCATGTATCTCTGAAACTTTGGATGTTTGTACATCTATGGCAGCCATGTAGACATTTGCTTGCTCTAGCACTCCTTGCTCACACAGTTTACTTTATTGTAAGAGGAGAAGTAAGGATCTTGTATAGCAGAGATTAGAACATATTGAGTTGTGGCTGTGAACATGAAAAGACAAAAGTAAATGTAGACCCTACAGAGATCTCGCTTGACAATTGTCTGACATTCATAATGAGATTTGCATGACATTCCTTGTCGCCAGCAAACAGCACTTTACTGAGGGAACACTTAAAATGTTTGGTAATGTTCATTTATAGCTAGAAACCTCCTAATGTCAAAAAAATAAAATAAAACATTGTCTACTAATGTTCTTCTAAGTTAATTTCTTTTATTTGTGCCCTAAATTCGTTATTGTTTTAATGAGTAGTATTTCATAAGAATTGGGCATTAAATAGATCTGACAGAAGGAAAATTAAAACAAGTGAAATGAAGTGTTTAAGAAGAGTTGCTGATCTTACTTTGCTTGATCAAGTGAACAGTAATGAAATGAGAAATAGACTAAACATACTGTATTTAACCTAAATGGAAAAAAAAAAGTTTTAAATAAAAATAGCTGATATGATCGCATATTGTGAATGGATCCTAATAGAATATGTAAAAACATTCTACGAGTACATTATAAACTGGAAGGTCATAGAGATGTTGGTCATCCTGGAAACACATGGAGAGTTTCTCTCTGAGCCAGAACAGACCTTCGGGCCTACCATGTAAAAGATGATGATGGTAACAATGACTATGAGATCGATAATGATAACACAATGATTGTGACAGGGATGGGGATCAGGACGATGACGATGATGGGAGAGAACATTTTTGTTGTGATGAGTATGATGACAGTGACTGTGAATGAGTACTATAATGGCAAAATGTGCCAAAGACTTTTGCATTTCGAAGATTATTGTTCTAAATGATAGGCTATAATGTACATAATTTTATTGACTGTGGGAGTATAGGGGTACAGTACATCAGTTATTCATAGATTTCAAAAAGGCGTATGACTCGGTTAAGAGAGAAGTTTTATGTAATATTCTTATTGAATTTTGTATTCCCAAGAAACTAGTTCGATTAATTAAAATGTGTCTCAATGAAACTTACAGCAAAGTCCGTATAGGCCAGTTTCTATATGATGCTTTTCCAGTTCACTGAGGGCTAAAGCAAGGAGATGCACTATCACCTTTACTTTTTAACTTCACTCTAGAATATGCCATTAGGAAAGTTCAGGATAACACAGAGGGTTTGGAATTGAATGGGTTACATCAGCTTCTTGTCTATGCGGATGACGTGAATATGTTAGGAGGAAATCCACAAACTATTAGGGAAAACACGGAAATTTTACTTGAAGCAAGTGAAGTGATCGGTTTGGAAGTAAATACTGTAAAGACAAAGTATATGATTATGTCTCGTGACCAGAATATTGTACGAGATGGAAACATAAAAATTGGAGATTTATTCTTCAAAGAGGTGGAAAAATTCAAATATCTTGGAGCAACAGTAACAAATGTAAATGACACTTGGCAGGAAATTAAACGCACAATAAATATGGGAAATGCCTGTTATTATTCGGTTGAGAAGCTTTTGTCATCTAGTCTGCTGTCAAAAGATCTGAGAGTTAGAATTTATAAAACAGTTATATTACCAATTGTTCTGTATGGTTGTGAGACTTGGACTCTCACTTTGAGAGAGGAACAGAGATTAAGGGTGTTTGAGAATAAGGTTCTTAGGAAAATATTTAGGACTAAGAGGGATGAAGTTACAGGAGAATGGAGAAAGTTACACAATGCAGAACTGCACGCATTGTATTCTTCACCTAACATAATTAAGAACATTAAATCCAGATGTTTGAGATGGGCAGGGCATGTAGCACGTATGGGCGAATCCAGAAATGCATATAGAGTGTTAGTTGGGAGACTGGAGGGGAAAAGACCTTTGGGGAAGCCGAGACGCAAGTGGGAATATAATATTAAAATGGATTTGAGGGAGGTGAGATATGATGATAGAGACTGGATTAATCTTGCACAGGGTAGGGTCCGATGGCATGCTTATATAAGGGTGGCAATGAAACTGCGGGTTCCTTAAAAGCCATTTGTGAGTAAGTAAGTTATTTCTTATATAGAGAAATGTTTAGTAGTGCCACCCACGGTTGAGTGAATGACCAGTTTGTGCCATTTCTACCTACAGAGCTCGGATAACTTATGAATTATTTATGCTTCCTGAATAAGTGACTAGTAAATGTTGAATAAATATTAGACTGATTATGTTGCTGCTGCACATAGCATGACTTTTTTAATCGCAATGACAAAAATTCATATTTTGCTCAAAGTCTCAGTATCAGTTGTGTGTAACATGACATTATTTTCTCTATACTTAAAGTGAGAATTATTTAGGTTCAGTGTATAAATAACTTAATCTGTAGAAGACTCCACAGATTCTTCTTGGCATTTCAAGCTATACTGGTAATTCTCACCAGTATGACTTTAATTTATTTCGCAAGTATAACAGATTCCTGAACAGTCGTGGTTAGAAGTTTCATTGTGTAAGAATAGGTTTTAGAGTAAGGGGCCAGACACTTCTGTTCACATGTAAGTCCTAGTGCCATCATAGTTTTGAGCTGAATGAATCATTTACTAGCGAAACACTGTAATAATTTACCATAATTTGCTTGTATTCAGTACGTGACTAGTACAAGATAGAGTGGATGCATGAAAGGAAAACCTTTTGGAATAGGAGAATAAAGTAAACATAGAGCTGTAATCCTTCCTACTTTTTTCCACTGTATTCCTTCTAAGGTTGACTTTTATTGTAAGCACTGTGATTAGGATTAAAAATGTCATTAAATTAAATCATGAATGTAGATATATTCAGGGGCGGCTTTCGAAGAGGGGCTGCAGAGCTGCAGCACCCCCAGACATTTGTGGCTCTTGTCTCGTTTTATGTTGTGAAAAACATTTATTATACAGTCTCTATTTAGCGGCTCGAATGTTTAAAAAAAAAATTCGCTCTCAATGACATGCACGCAATCGTTAGTGAAGTCACTTCCTCCCCTGGAGCTGCCAGTTTCGTCTCAGATGCTTTTACCCCTCCTCCCTGCTGCCCCTTGCCGTGAATCCAGTTTTTCCAGGCGCTGCAAAATTTGCAGCTGTTTGTCAGTAGTGCTCAGTTTTAAATACATTTTCTTTAATGTTGTGAGTAGAATAAGTGCAACAATGTTTAATTCTGTACATTACTGTCATTGCAAGTTATCTTGAACCTTACATCCCCTAACTTTTCAAAAAACGTTGGTTCTTTTACCTTATGGCTCTCTACTGTAAAAGAACTTGGTTCAATACAAACATCATCTTCTCTGGATACTCCGGTTTTGAGAGGAGAACATAGTTTCGTAGCAAGCTTTAATTAACCTGTAATGAGTAAGTATTTAAATATAATCGTGTGTACACTCCTCTCTCATCCGGGCTGGGGACCGGCAATGGAGGAGTTACTACAGCTATTTCTGTACATTATATAGGCCTGCATGACTTACCCCTTCAGCTAATATGTACATATTCTTATAACAATATTTTACAGGCTTATTATTTGAGTTTACATTAATTTACAATTATACACAATCCATATCCCTATCATTGCTGCCATAATCGCTTGTTCCAAAATTAATTATTTTGCCAATGGCATCATCCATTCGGAATTATCTTCTTAATCGTAGGTACTACTTTCTGAACACGATAGAATTCTTTGATTGTATCCCGAATAACATGTTGATCGAAGTCTTCCACTTCAACTTTACACAAGTCTAATTCTGGAATGAAATAATATGTTTAGTAGAACTATAAGAAAATAATTACTTGCAACAGTAATTCATTATGTCGCTCTCAATACACACACTATTGTACATAACTATCATAGCAATAATTTCTAACATTACATACCTATTCTTTCCCGGACTAGTGTGAGGTTCATTCGGTTGTTATTCAATATTATTCTTAATTCTCTTCACGGAACTAATACTTTTGCCAGATTATTTAGCCTCTCTCTCATATTCCTTATCAAGAGGTTCCAGCAAATATTTGTTTAATTTTTCCTCCTCGCAATGCATAATTTTATTATATTTGCGATAATTTCTCTTTCTGGGCTATGTTACTTTTTCTCCGCAGTGGTGTGATTTCACCATAATTACTACCCTGTGGTTGCTGCTCCATGTTAACACTACTGATACGCAGTGAAGGAAATAGCTCTATGTTTCTTGACAAGAGATTATGCTGCGGAGCATGCGCAAACAACTCAGTTGGCTCCACCCGCGTTACTCGCTTCCTTCCCTCTGCCCCTCTGTCCCCGCTCAGAAGGTTCAAGATAACTTGCAATTACAGTATTTACAGTCTATTCAGTTCAGTACCTTAACAATTCAGGAGAAATATGAAATTAAGTGCCCATCAGTTGAATCTCATAATGGAAAGAGCCGCTAAACAAAATACAAAGGCTCGCATATTTTTTGATAATTTATCCAGTATCCCTGCTTTCTTCTCTCGATCTGTATTAGATTAATGTGTTTCAAAGACAATTCCATCAGCTGGGGCAACAAGATGGATTTAAAATAAGAACAGTAAATGTTGTTCATGAGAAGAAGGAGCCATTGCTAGAATGTTTTCAAACCATAATGGAATCTAAAACATTTAACATCACAATAAATGAGGCAAGCGCCCTGGTGCGTACTCTTGAATATCCTGAATTCAATTTCTGGCTGTTATTTTTTAAATTTATTGATGTATCATGTATATATATTATACAACCAACTACAACATCGCCAGTTAGATATTTCTAAGGTTCAAATCTGCATATAAAAAATTAAATTATGGTTTATTTAATGACACTCGCAACTGCAGGGGTTATATCAGCGTCGCCGGTGTGCCGGAATTTTGTCCCGCAGGATTCTTTTAAATGCTAGTAAATCTACTAACATGAGCCTGTCTCATTTAAACACAACTTACAAGGTAAGGCGCATGGAACTAATCTTTAAATAAAGTAAGTTGCTTGGTTTATTTTTGTATGCAGCCCCCCTTAATTCAATACCCACGAGCCGCCACTGGATATATTAAAACTGTTAGGAGGGTTAAACTTTTACATGTAGTTTTTAAATTCGGCGTTAGTTACATTAAATTATTTTGCCTGTTTGTTTTATTTTCCTACTAACATTTATTAGAGGGAAAAGATGAGAGGGATGCAGTGGTAAAAGGGAAAAGAGAGAGAGGGACAGAAGGACGAAGAGAAGGTGAGAGAGAAAGAGTGGTGGAGGGTGAGAGAAAGAGAGTGTCTTTTCCCACCGCCCCTCCAATATAAGTACATACAGATGTGTATTTAAAATTCCAGTAGCTTATTTATAAAAGAATTAATGCAAATATTTTAAAAATCAGTATACAGTGATTCACGCTTAAGAAGATCCTGTATAAAATGTTCTTCCATGTAAAACATTGAAGTTGTTGGGCCCCGAAAATAGCTATGTAAGAATAAAGGTTTTTATTTTTTGTTTAATATATTTCCCGTATAAAAAATTTCCCAGATAAGAAGGGCAAGTTTCAGAGGAACAACCTAATATTTTGCTCATTTAATATATTTGGATGGTTCTGAGATCACTTGTTCACATAAGGAACTTTGAATTCTGTAAGAAGTGATTAGTGGAAGCTCTAAAATATTCAATCTATCTTCTGAGAAATCACATATATAAAGTAAATTAATAACACAATAACGTTAATTATATTTCTTAAGAAAGCATTTTCATAAAATTGTACGTATTTACTAATACTTGTATATTTGGTATACTTTTTCCTTCAGGGCAGGAGAAGTTTGTTTACATACTGTATTATTCTGTATACTTTAGCATTTTCTTTTGTTAAAAATGTTTATATCAAATGAAAGGCATTATCGATTGCAGAAAAGCAAATATTATCAACAAAGTGGAAAGTCACTCACATATTATATAACATGTATCAACTTAGCAAAGGAGTTAGGTTTACAATTTTCAGTCTTAAATAAAATAATGGTGCATGAAAAATGACATTTTATAGCAAGGTGGGAATGCTGAACCAAGAAGGAAGAAGTTAAAAAATTCGAAATACGAGAAAATTGAAACAGTGCTACTAGAATAGTTTCGTCCATGAATCCTATTGCAGGTCCAGTATTATGGCAAAAAGCTGAGGAAACAGTTTTAAGACTAAATATATAATCAAGATGTATAAATATTGACTTTAATGGTTGCATTGATTCAGAAAACTTTCTGAACTGAGTTATAAAACCATAAGTGAATAGGCAAAAAAAATGTTATATCCACTGATGATTTTGTTATTGCATACTTATCATTTAGGTATTCCCAAATTATCAATTCACATCTAATTCAATTTTCATTTATATTCCCATAATTCTACATTTTACGGACAAATATAACCTCAACAAAGTGGAAGTTTTGGGTCTTCTTAATTGGAGCTTGAGGAGTAATTACAAATGTCTTCGAAAATTTTAGATGACATTTCAACCTTCCCATAACTCTTCGTGATGATATTGTGTTATCAACGGTAGAAAAGTTTTTTTTTTTTAAATCATCATTTTAGTCAGCAGTAATGAGAGTGTTAACTTTTATTGATTGTGTTTTCATTTGTATTCTTTTAATTGTTTTTTGTGCTAAATTGTTATTTCCATATATTTTTGCAAATTGATAAAGTGTACTGAGCCCTATCGAGCTACCTCCATTGGAAGGCTATAAATAATAATGTTATAATTTCGTTCAATTTTTTATTTGCTCTTTTAAAATGTTTTCCCTCGTAAGAAATTTATATGTGCTAGTCCTTTGGAAAACATCTTAAGTGGGAACCACTGTATGTTATAGTGAAAACTATTCTTAGTATTGTTTCTCACATTCTTTTGAAAAGTACTTAAATTTTATGGTAGAACTAATATGTTATATGAATTAACTCTTTAAATGATAATTTATGCTTAAAACATAAGGTTTATATAGGAGAAGCCTTGGGAGGTATTTGTATACAAAAAGTTTTTTTTTTTTTTCTAAAGACATCGAGAAAGAATGATGTATTGCCCACATAACCAACTTTGTTTTTCGTATTTTGGAATATTGTAATTTTAGTCTCCTTGTGCAGACTGAATATTTAAGTGTGATAGGTGACTAAGAAGAATAAGCAGCTTTATTTTTCGTGAGCCACCTCTTATTATAGTTTGTTTCTGTCCCTGCAGATTGCTGCAAGTGGTGGGACAGGACTTTGCCCCTTGGTATGTGGAGCATTGCACTGCATGTGTAGAGTAGCAAATGTATAAATCTGATTCCACAGAAGGCCTCTCTTTACATAACATAGTATTGTTTGCCAGGATTAAAATAATTGGGTATGCTTTTATAGTCATAATATTAATAAAAGTACTGTATTTACAAGCGTAATTTTCCCCTTTTTCTTAAAATTCGAAGGCGAAAAATCGAAGAGGGGAAAATTACGCGAGAACTAAAGAATATTGAGAATAATTTGGACATGAATAACATCAAACAGTTCGTGTACTAATCAAATCAATGTTTAATATTAAATAGCTACAAATATTCATGTAATTTCAGTAATTATGGACAATTTTGTGGCTTTTCTTTTTACTGCTTTATATAAGTTCTAATGCCTTTTGTCTGACCTTGAGTAATTTCGTATTAATGTGTTAAACTTCGTGCATAAAATGTTCATATCAAAATTAGTTAATTCCTTAATTATGTAAGGAAAATAAACGTACATGTATTTTACACTGCACTGCTTTCAACAGGCAACAAATTCAAATCTTCTTCCTTATTGCCATAGAAATCATGGACCTTTTTCATTATAGAAGGGATGACTAAAGACCTTGGGTTTCCCACGTTTATTTTTTTATACTTGGAATCTTCAATGAAAGACACTCTTGAAGGGAAGGAGAGTGCCCAATTTTGTTTAAAGTAAGAGGGAGAAATTACGCGAAGAAAATAAAGTTCTGAAAAACATGTTCTAAAAACCTTGGGGTAGAGGAAGTTACTCAAGGGGGGAATTAGGCGAGTAAATGTGGTATTTTAAATATTGCTCGCTGCATCCTCAGTGGTGTAGTGCTTACCAATCTTGCTTCTTGCAGCAGAAAGGGACTCATCTGATGGCAAAGGAATTTTTGGATGAACAATCCAAAGCAAGCTCCCTCCAAAAGGAAAGTAAAGCTGAAGGTCCTACATCTCATCTTAAGACATTCAGTTAATTTATGTCATAAGCAAAATTATTAATTATTCTAAAATGTCAGGATGTTTCTTATTGTATAATTTAATGTAGCCTGCAGTTCTTCTTAAAACCTTCATTTCAGTGGCATTGATTCGGTATCCATTACATTTACATATAGTCCAAGCTTCATTACTGTACATAAGAAGGTCTTGACATGGTTTTATAGTTTGATAAACATGATTTGTGGGTCCGCTAAGCAACTTTGCATTAATTAAATGGGAATGTCCGTCAGTTTGCTTATCAATGTTACAATGTTATAATTTACAAGATATTTGAATATTTACAACATTATTTTAAAGTGTTGAATGTTTTTGGCATACATGCACTCATCAGAACACGTAACAATTGACATTCATACCTGTGTTACATGTTCTGATGATGGCATGTTACGCCGAAAATGTTCAACACTTTAAAAAATAATGTTCTAAATATTCAAATATCTTTTATTTATAACATTGATAAGAAAATTGATGGACATTCCCATTTAATTAAAGGTTTTATAGGCTTTAATTCTAGTATGTCTTTGAATGAGAGAATGTTTGAAAATATTATTAAGAGCATTCGTTGCATGAAACTGTTCAATAATTTTGCTGATACATCTTTTTCCAATTCATAGCTTAAATGGCAGCCTAGATATTTAAAACATGAAACTTGTTCTAGAGGTTTATTGTAAATGTAGTTTTTAGTACGAAGATGATTTTTTTTCTTATGAAACCAATTACTTTACAAACTGAAATTCCATCCCATATAAGCTCCAGTTATTGAAAAGCTGATTGGACTCCATCTTCTGAATCACCAATAATACTTTATATCTGTAAACATAAATGTATCTAGCTTAAAATTTCTGTTAATACTGAAGTTTCCATGTCTTGTTGATTTAACCTTTTTTATCATATATCCACATATATAGGATGATTCACGAAGTATAACCAGCGCTTTGGGAATCATTTTGACCAAAAATGTTGTATGAACACGAGTCTAATTATTAACTTTTTATTTACTTGTAAAAATCTATATTTCATATTGTGAACGAGGCTTGCAACATGTTTCCATCTTAATACGAACAGTATGGCCTGCACTAAGGAGAGTGGGGTTCCCCTGTGACGTAAAGTATGGGCAGAGGGGTAGGATAGGTCAGGTCTGATGATGTCGATGCTGTCGATGAGTAGGCCTAACATCCATATTTCGCAATGTTACTTTGGAAGACGTCCCTTTAGAGACCAGACAGCATCTAATAAATTATCAAACATGATGTTGCTTCTCCTCACTTTTCTCGTGCAATAGCAGCTCACAAACAAGAGAAAATTACTTTCCCATATTGTGAACACTGCTGCACTCCCCAGCCATGCCAAACTATGAAATGGTACATGCAGGATTCACATCTGTGAGGTTAAGTGCATTGAAGTGGAAGGAGGAATATTTGAAAATCTGCTTTCGAACTGAGGTATGCTCATTTTCTGTTTGATACAGTATTTCTTAATAATATTTGTGTCTTTTTAATGGAATCGCTTTAATTCTGCCCACAACCTCTTCTAAGATTCGAACAGCTGCAGCTCCTTAAAGGGGCATTGAACAAAAAAAAAATTATTTTTTCATTTGTCATAGACCAGTGGTTCTCATACTCATTAGCACTGTGGATCCCCTTTCCATTGATCATTTTTTTTTGCGGACCCCTACAAAATTGTCAATGGAATGATTGGTAGGTTAGATTTGTTTGTTTGTTTACTTATTCTGGTGTAGTTCAGGCCATCAGGCTTTCTCTTCCACACCACTGGAAATACAAATACAATAATAAAAATAAAAAGAAAAATCACACTATAAACAAAGTAAAGTCACACAAAAATATACACAGATTACAATCACAAAAACTTTAAATGAGTGGTTAAGTATCATAATTAATTATGTTCTAATTAATTAATAAACATAAACAAGAAACTTACAATTTTAATATAGAGTAAAAAACACAAATCAGCACTTCTAGCAATACCTAAAAACCATGAAATAAGACAAACTTTTCCAATTTAATTTTGAATTATGATAAAGTCCAGCAGTCCCTGTCGTTATTAGGCAATGAATTCCAGAGGCAAGGTATTTCTACAGTATAGGAGGATGAGTGTAAATAATATTAATATTAAGTGAATATGAGTAGTGGTATTTGTTACATTTTCCAAAATTGGATCAATATAGATGGCATATTTGAAATAAACAAAATGTAAATAATATTATAATGTCTTCAAAAAAGTAGGCCTTCATTGATGTGTTACAGCAGAGTTGATATTAAAAATAGTAAATCAAAACAATACTCTATTTTCAATACTTTCTTTGTATAATATTTTTGTTCTGAGAAACAAGTCGGATATATTTTTAAAAGTTTCACTACTTCAGTGAGAATTATGGAACTTTTTTTTTTTTTAAATGTCTTTAAATTTGGGGCCAATGTTAGTTATCTTTAATCTCAAGTCTGTTGCCACATTTACTCGGTTTGATACACGAAAGAATAGAAACACCTGCTCATACAAGTAAGTCGCGGGAAAGTCATTAAATGTTTCAAAGCTTGTTCTGAGAGTTCTTTATATTCCGCATGAATTTTCAGCTGACATTGTTTAAAAGTTTTTCCAAGCAGTGTCACACAATAACTCAGCAAGCAGATCCTTCTTTTCGGTGAGACTGAGAGTCTCCATATTAAAAAAAAAAAGGGATTTTGAATGCACACATTGTGTTCTTAGAATTAGGAACTGAAAAATAATCTCCGAGTTCATCTTCATCCATATTATGATTGTGTTTTAAAAAGCTAGTCATTAACTATAGACAAATCAAATAAAATGTCGAATTTATACCAACAGAAAATACCCTTGAGATATTGCCACAAAAAAAAAAAAAAAAATCGTTCTTATTGTCTTACATTGTGTAATAATAATACAATGAGGCTGTCGA
This sequence comes from Periplaneta americana, assembly GCF_040183065.1. Lineage (NCBI taxonomy): Eukaryota > Metazoa > Arthropoda > Insecta > Blattodea > Blattidae > Periplaneta > Periplaneta americana. Next base: position 112,145,024 of record NC_091129.1, read on the forward strand.
CAACAGCTGAATGAATTTAAAAGTTATACAAATAACAGCCAATGCTCCTATTCCCACATAAAAAAATCAAAATCTTCCTGAAGGAAGAAAAAGATAATAATAATAATAATAATAATAATAATAATAATAATAATAATAATAATAATAATAATTTATTTATACTGGCAGAGTTAAGGCCACAGGGCCTTCTCTTACACTCTACCAGGTTACAAAGTATACAAGCAGTTGCCTATCCAGAATATTCGTGGACCCCCAAATGAGCTTTGTGGACCCCCAGTAGTCTGCGGATCCCACTTTGAGAACCACTGTCGTAGATAATAGGGAGCTGATGACAGACAGCACTGAAAACCGCAACTCATAATATCAAACAATTCTCAATATACGAGTGAAGGAATTTTGTCCACTACTGCTGCTGACGCCACACTGCTGAACCTGTGGCTTGCGTTGTGCGAGCTCTCGCCAGATTAACACGTTGTTATGAAAAGAAAAACAGTATTTTTCGCGATTTTGACATGAATTGTAGTGAATGTAACGTGATTAATTAAAGCAAGAATGGACTCGCTGCAGTGCAGGAGTGTAACGCTACATGCTTCATCAGTACTCACGTTTAAAGATATGTTATTTTAGGCTGCAAGGGATAGTGAAGTGCATTCCATAACCTCTCCTATCCAAAACCCAACCTCAACCTGCTCATGGTGCAACCTACTTTTACAAATGAGGCTCTGGGGACCGGGTAATGGCGTATAACCACACCAGCAGAAATAGAGGAAATGCTATTTCATCTCTTATGCTGGCCTGCCACTGTGTAGAAATGTTCCGCAAGTGGTGCTTGTGAGAAAGGTCGGTGGACTCTAAAACTCCTCCCGGCCATTAACCCATTAACCAACGACAGGTGTGGTCCTCCAGTCATACTGGGGGTTTACGTGAGTGGGTGATGTAACCACCATTACAAACAAAAAATTGGTGCCCACTTAAAAAACGGTTACACTTATGCTAATTTTAGAACGCTAATGGCTTCGTTGCCAAAGCTCGGCATTAGATAACAACAACAGATATGTTATTTAGAAAGATCTAGTTTGCGCCATTGTATGTATAATTAAATGCATGTTGTATAGATTATATCATCTGAGAATGTTATTTTTAGTTCAGTATTCTTTTAAATATTGATCATCGATCCCTGTTCATGTGACATTTTTCGCCCAAATGACCTATAGAACTGATTCCTAAGGCACCAGTCATACTTCATGAATTACTTTGTGTAATAAACAACAATGGAGATAACTATTTAACTGAATAAATTACATACTGAGCCACATCCGGTTAAATATATTATAATAATTGATAGGATGTAGCTAGTAGGTGATGTATGTAATGGAGGGGGAAAGGCACTGGCCACCCACCCCATTATCTCCTGGCCTAGTTGCCTCATAAACAGTACCTTCTTGGTATCACTTGTGAGGTTCAGATCTGTCTTCGGACAGTTGGCTAAACAACAACAATTGATAGGATACATTGGGTTGAACTGGTAATAGAGTTTGAATGATGGTGGAATAACTAAATGTGTGTTTATTACCAGTCTGGAGAGCAAGCAGAGAGTAGGAAAACTAACGGTGAGAAGGAGGGATGGTGTGGATTGGGATGCTAACATTTGATGTGAGCTAGAAATGGTCAGTAAATTTGGTCGACAGCCTTCTCATTCAAATGCATTTTTCTTTTATCTAAGATACGAGAATCCGAACTTTACTTTTCTTCTGAAGAATGCCATGCAAATATGCTGCTGTCGAACCTGACTCTAACAGCCAGAATAACAATCTCTCAACCATAGAGGACGACTACTTATAATCACACTTCCCATATATACAGGAGAAGTTTAGTAATTATGTAAAAGTAAGTAATGTGCGAGTTTTCATTATCTGGAAAATGAATGGTACTGCCACAGTCTTATTTTCATAGATTGCTGGCTATTGTGGCATGATGGAAAATCCCACAATGTTTGTGGCTTATCGTAGCAACATTCATGTTTCCGTTTGACATTACTTTCCCCACGTGTTCACTTGTCTACCATTTTCTTTCAGTTGATAAAGTATTGTTATGTAATGTGGGAGACATTTTATGAAGGAAGAATGAAATTTTTTATGAAACCTCAGGTTCATGACCCTTTATCTGATTGCAGACTGGCTCAAACGAACATGACGACAATGAGGAGCTGGTGCAAGGGATGTGTGCTTTCCTCATCGGGATTTGCATAAATTTCAATGACGACACTGTCACCAGTTTCTCAAAAGTAAGTTACCTCACTAACTACCCTTACACAATCATGTAAGTAAGCGCACAAAACTTAGACGTGGTTTTTTAGCTGTGTTGAATTGTAGTAATTACTGGAAATGCCTCATGGGCCCATCCGCTTTATCTAGCTCTGCATGCCTGCAACCATTCGACTTTTTCAACTTTCCAGACACGCCACTTCAATATCTCTGTGTTTCTAATAAAAAAAAAAAAGAGGTTCATGAAGAGACCCATTTTCTTATGTGTTACATAAGTTTTCTAACAATAATTTCTTTTTTACATGCTGGTGGCTAGTAGTGCTTGGTCCTCTATGGGCTGTCGCACACTGGACGATGATGATAATGATGATGAAGATTATTATTATTATTATTACTAGTGGCTTGTGCAGCAAATGCTGCAAACTAAGTTCATTAGACATTCAAATAAACATTTTTCAGATTTATTTTCAATGAAGAATACCAGACATTCGGAAAGTTATTTGCTTCCATAACAATGAAAATTACTTTCTCTCGAGCCAATACTGAAGAGAGCCACGCATATAAATATCTACACCACATCACCATTAAATATATGAAAAAGACCCAACCCCACTTGATTAATAATTATAAAAATATTTGATTTTTAATAATATTATCTTACATAAGTTTTATAGCTTTCAGTAACATATACTATATAGCCGCCACTCAGTAAAATATAGAAATCAAAATCTAATTTAAGTTATTCTCTACATCTACTTATATAACCCCAAAACGTTTCACTTTCATATCATCAGTATAGCATTAATATGTAAAATTAATGAAAAATAGTCGCATCATGGCATTAATTACAATAATATTTCATTTCTAATGGTAATAATGTTATCGAACCACCTCAAGTTTTGTAGTTTTTAATATCCAATACACAGCTGTACCCAGAAAATTACACACCACAGAATCGAACCTGTAAATTATTTTTAGTAAGTTAAGTTTTTAATAACCAATTTAATTTGAGCTCTAAATATGTCAGCATTCTTGCAGATCATGGCCTTCGTGTAATATTGTTTACTGTAGTATGTGTTTTGTTTTATTCTGAAATGCAACACGGCCGACTTGATGCTTGCTTCGCTTCTCCTTTACAAAAAAGCGAAGGGCATATCAAGTCGGCCGTGAATGCTATTAGCTAGTTCTCAAAACTGACGACAGATGGATTTTGGAAAATAGGAAAATTATGTTTAAAAGTTGACATTTCACTGAAAACTACTATTTTTCCGAAAAACTTTGAGTTCCAAGCTTCAAAATGAGGGGTCATTTATTAAAATCCGTCCAGCTGTTTTCCGTAATTTCCATTACTAGTTCAAATTATATATATATATATATATAGATTATTATTATTATTATTATTATTATTATTATTATTATTATTATTATTACTACTATATATTTTTTAATTTTTATTTGTATTACCAATTTTAAGGGCCATTACACGACTTCTTCCCAGTCCTCATTCCCTCTTCATCATCACTTCTCATCCATCATTTCCATCATCTGCCATCTGTCTGACGAAGTAGCACACTTGGCAAAGCTGTGCCCGGTGGGAAAAACAGTAAAGCGAGTAGTAGAATTTCATTGAAAGACTCTGCGACTGGAGAACATTATAAGTGGACTTCTTAATATTTTGAAGGATAGTTTAGATCAGGGTTGTCAAAGCGCCTGCACTGTGTGCTCTCAAGAGCTCGCACAACATTTCCTTAAGGGTGATGATTGTACTTTATCTTGCAGATGCGATAAGTGAACCTTGTTGGATTTGTATTGCTTGTGGTATAAACACATAGTACAGGCACTTTGACATCCCTGGTTTAGATAATGAAATTGAAAAAAAAAAAAAACAATAATAAAAAGACGCAGAATTCAATTCATGATCTTCTAAAGCGGAATTAATGATTTAGATGATAAAATTTTGTACACAACTTATAACTAACAATACATTACCAGTTCTTTTATTTTATATACGTACAGTAGTTTAACTCATTATTTATATAAAAAAGAAGCCTCTCCTTATTAAGCAACCACTCCTCTAAAAAAGATCAATTTTTCATAGAATTATCAGTGGTCGTTTAATACAGGTTTCACTGTAGTACCATATCTACCATTTTGTAGCAGTGCCCACAAACCTGTTTTTAATAATTTCTTTCAGCAGCTAAATATTCTTATATCTTCATAGCGATAAATCTACTTGAAAGTTGAAAATATATAGTTGGCAGTGTAACATTGATAGGTACGAATATTCAGCCTTGTTTAGCATAACAACTTGTATTCTTTATCACACATTGCTACGTAACTAATGGATATTGAATAACAAGTGAGAAATAAGTAAAAGGACTGAAAATCTGAATAAATAAATCATTAAGGCCATTTTAAAGATGCGAGTATAATATCAAGTAAGGCTTTGGATTAGTTCAGGGACAAGTAACATACGTGAAGTGTGATAACTACAGACCAGATATACATGGTGGACTGTCAGTAATGTCATTAATTTCAAGGGGTCATTCTTTGAGTTATTTAAAACAAAAAAGTTTAATACAATTTTGCTTTTGAGAAAAAAATGATTTTATATGAAACATTTTATAGCATATTTTGGGAAAGCTGCTGAATTAATTCTCAATATGCTCAGTCAGTTTAAGAGAGGAGTGTATTATGATAATAAATGATGGAAAGAATTTTAGTTTTGTCCTTTAAATATGTAGAAATTTGATCCAAACCAATAGAAGTTTTCGTTCTGCAAAGGAATTTTAAATCCTGCTGCACTGTGACAACACTGTAAAGATGCCCGGACAGATGCAGCTCACGTATGCAAGGAGTGGGTGTTAGTTTCTAACGCAGTTGCTTTTAAATATGGCTCGGGAAATTTGATTTCTTGTATGTAAGTTTACCAATTACTACTTTAAAAATTGAAGTGGAAGGTAACTGTTTCTAACTGGCTGAAGAAAATGCTCGTAGTAAGACAAAAGGAATTTTTAAAAATAATTAATTATATATTTTGTATAGTATAAAATAGTCCCGTGCTGTGGCATCGTGGTTTAAGGCATCCTGCCTAGGACTCGCGTTATGGAATGCACGCTGGTTTGAGTCCTCATGGGGGAAGAAATTTTCTCATGAAAGTTCAGCCAGTGTATGGGACTGATGCCCACCCAGCATCGTGATGCACTTGGGGAACTACGATAGGTAGCAAAATCCGGTTGCAAATGCCAACTATAAGGGCTGGGGGGATCATTGTGCTAACCACACGATACCTCCATTCTGGTTGGATGATCGTCCACCTCTGCTTCGGCATGTGGGCGTGAGGCCAGCAGCCGGCTGGTCAGTCTAGGCCCTTCATGGGCTGTAGCACCACAGATTATTATTATAGTGTAAAATAAGCTTTTCTTGTTGGCTGTGTTCACCGAATATGTAATTAAAATTAAGTTGAAGAGTTTGAAAATAAAATTCTTTGTACATGAGCATTATAAACAATCTTTGTCATTAGTGGCAATCGTGCTTAATATCCCACATTATCGTACTAGTGCCATAAAATATTAGCATGACAACTAAAACGTCATGAATTCTATTAAGAAGGCATAACTTGTATCGTGAAGTTAACATTATGAAACGATTTGCCAGTGCTATAATATTTAATATATCAAATTTGTCATACCAACCTCTTTTTTCATAGACCATGATATCAAAGTACAAATTATTACAAATCTTATGTTATTTCTTTATTAATATTCTTTTATAATACTGTCTCTCGATTTTTTCTTTAGCAAATGAAACACACAAGCTTCATCTATAAACTCTGTAAGAAACTGCAATAGTGCAATGGTCAAAACAGCAGACTGGCCCCTATTGTAATCAGGTTGCAACATTTTAGAAAGAGAAGAAGATAGTTACTCTCTCACTTGCACATAGTGTAGCCAGTCTAGTATACAGTCACGAAGCTTGAGTTGTGAGGGTGCTAGGAACAATAGACTGTGCCAGTACTATTTTGCATTGTATGTAATGAGGCGATATTAGCGATCCTAGTGGTTAGCAACTATCCTTGGATGCATATTTACTATGTATAGAGCTTCGTGACTGTGTATACTAGACTGTGGTGTAGCCATGGCTAAGGGATGAGGGGGGCGAATCCTAGAAAAGTATGTATTTCATATGCTAGGAAGACGAGCTGAGAACAAGGTGGAAGTTTTCTTGGATAACTATAAAACTTAATAATGGTTTTGCATTGTGTTTCAACTTTCAATAGGGGTAGACAGGTTACTGTCCTCATATCTCGATCTCTTTCTGAAGTGTTTGTGCAAAAATTTACCCTATGCTACCTGTTTTACAGTAACAAAATAATGATACTATTGTGCTTTTAAATAAGCAATTTCTGAGAGACTAATATTGTCGGAATTTTTAGTCTGAGTTTGCATTAACAAAATAATAATTAATAACAAGTACAACCGATTAATTTTAATTGGCTCAATTATTTGATTAAATATTTTTGATTGATTAATCTTACAACAGAAACTGATCGATTAATCGATTAAATCCCACAAAACTAGTATTTTCTAAAGGTAATGGAATATAATGAAAGAAGAGAATAGTAATTAGTGAATAAATTTCTGTTTAAAATACAGAAGTGGGTTGAGCAGTGAGGCAGAGGCCACTAATTAAGCCCTGGAATGATAATAGAGGAAAAATTTACTTGGTTGACTGTTTTTGAGATGTATGGATTGCTTCCTTTCTGCACACATGTCGTTCAAATATGGGCTATAAATGTACCATTTCAATTAGTTTAATTATAATAGGCTCAACATGCAAATGGAATTACAGTAACTTTTTTTGTATTGTACTATATAATTTATGTTATTCTCAAATTTTTCTCACTGAAACTTCTATTATTATTATTATTCGGTTGAGAAGCTTTTATCATCTAGTCTGCTGTCAAAAAATCTGAAAGTTAGAATTTATGAAACGGTTATATTACCGGTTGTTCTGTATGGTTGTGAAACTTGGACTCTCACTCTGAGAGAGGAACATAGGTTAAGGGTGTTTGAGAATAAGGTGCTTAGGAAAATATTTGGGGCTAAGCGGGATGAAGTTACAGGAGAATGGAGAAAGTTACAGAACGCAGAACTGCACGCATTGTATTCTTCACCTGACATAATTAGGAACATTAAATCCAGACGTTTGAGATGGGCAGGACATGTAGCACGTATGGGTGAATCCAGAAATGCATATAGAGTGTTAGTTGGGAGACTGGAGGGAAAAAGACCTTTGGGGAGGCCAAGATGTAGATAGGAGGATAATATTAAAATTGATTTGAGGGAGGTGGGATATGATGATAGAGACTGGATTAATCTTGCACAGGATAGGGACCGATGGCAGGCTATATGAGGGCGGCAATGAACCTTCGGGTTCCTTAAAAGCCATTTGTAAGTAAGTAAGAAACTTCTATGTACATCTGTTGCTTATACGGTGAATATGTTATTGTTAACTAATGCTGAGTTATTGGCGATAAAACCATTAATTCTCTCGCTCTCCAATATTTCTCACACACAGTGAGTTTAGAGGAAAGCACTGGACATCACTGAAGTTAATTCGGAACCATTTCTTTCTGCAAACGGCACAATGGATAAAGTAGTAACGACATTGTATATTGTTAGGCAAGAAATATAATAAAGTAAGGAACGAATTAAACTTGTAAAGTTTGGGTGACAGAAAAAAAAACGTAATAAGAATGGAAAGGACGTAATTACTAGAAATAGCAATGGATTGGAAATCTAGAACAAAGAACCATTACATGCTCTAGAAAATGATGAAGTAATAAGTTTTAATTGGAGTCGGAACAAGCTATTGTGCCTTATTTATGAGACGGTTTTCTAAATTTATAAAAACTAACAAGTTTTTATCAAATTGATTTTATAAATTATACGATTCAAACAAGAACACAAATGTAAATTACTAAATACAATGATAGCTAGGAGTTAAATTTTTAGGAGTATTTGTTTCTTGACGTTGAGATGGGCAGGGCATGTAACACATATGGGTGAATCTGGAAATACATATAGAGTGTTGGTAGGAAGATCTAAGGGAAAAAGACCTTTGGGAAGGTCAGGGTGTAGATGGGAGGATAATATTAAAATAGATTTGAGGGAGGTGGGATGTGATGGTAGGGACTGGATTAATCTTGCTCAGGATAGAGACTGGTGGCGGGCTTATGTGAGGGCGGAAATGAACCTCTGGGTTCCTTAAAAGCCATTTGTAAGTAAGTAATTTGTTTCTTGGTGGCAGTCCACAATGAATGCTTGAAGTATGTCTGTACTTGAGAATGGTGTAGCATTAACATTTTGGAGAAATTACCATAATGTAGAGATTGTAAAGTCAATGTAGCCAAGGTCTTGCTTTATCATAGTTCCTGGAAACAAGGCCAGCAACCCATTCGCTGATAAAGTGACCTCGCTTTCTCTGATACTTACATATGGTTATGCATGTGTCGAGAATGTCAAGCTTCAAAGCATTACATTCATGCCTCTATTCATTATCTTCCCTCTTGTAGTAATTTGCACATACAAATCTTCTGCTTTCTGGATTTTTATCATTCAACTCATTTGTCATTACAGTTGATACTTGAAGACTGTTTTTTAACCATTTTACCATATAAATGTAATTGTTTTTTCGCCTCCTATGGAACATAATAAAATAAACTTGTTTTCAGTTTGTTTTGCGTATATCATGTAGGGCTAAGAACAGAAAAAAATAAATAAATAAATAAATTACCTATAACAATGTAGCTCTCAATAAAAGCTGTATGACACAAAAACTAGATCTGAGAAATAAATAATCTAAAGTTTTTAGTTTTACTAATACCTGAGTAGCCTTTCTAGTTGTCCACCATTGTGTAATAATAGCATGTCTTACTGAATGAGCAGACCTGGGTTCAAATCATGGTTGGGATTTTAACCGAAGTTTTCTCTCAACCAATTTAAGTGGAATTGCTGGGTAACTTTCAGCATTGGACCTCGGATTCATTTCGCCATAATTTATTCACATGACATTGCCATCATTACCATAGCCCGAGTTTGAGTTCACAGTGCATTATGCTGTATTTGTACAAGAGCACGACCATTTGGCAACAAATATCATTACCGTATATCATTCACAAGCATTCCCCAAATGCCAGTTGGTGATGAATGAAGAACACTGGCCTAGGAACGAAACCTGGATATGCAGCAAACCCTAGCATAGTCAACCAGTGTGGACTCGGAGTGTACCCAGGATGAGGGTTAGTGCAATATTTTCTAGGTTGCAGTGGTAGGTCGTAGTGCCCCCCCCTCCTGAAATTCCGTTCATTTCAGAAACCTTTCTAACGAAGGCACACTTTATGCTATAGACAAGGCAGATAATTTGTTACCACTACTGATAGAGTAATACGCTATTATGATGAGTTTAATTTGTACAGTAGTGGCAAAAAAAAAACCAGACCGACTCTTGTAGCTGATTTCAGAGCCATGTTCACAGTGACAGCACGATAGACTGGTAACTAAGACTTTCGTGATTCGAATCCTGCCTGGGAAGGAAACTTTTTTTTGTTCCTTATTCAAATTTATTCCCAATACTTTTCGATTGCAGCGATATTTTACTACTTAATTAACTTATTATTCCCAGAACATGAATTTTACCAGCTTATTTTCAAATGGCTTTCGAAATGGGCTACGTCAGCAGTCGAAACTACAACAATTTCAATAGATTACTCGCTATCTTGTGAATACAGGCATGGCGTGGCATGTGCAGTGGCTCATTTTGAGGACTTTGATTATTCTGTCGCTCCGGTTTTTTTGCCACTACTGTACATGAATGAGAAAATAATATTTTTCCTTCAAACATTCTAGTTCACCACCACCCCCGCCCCCGCTGCCACCACTACCAACAACACATGGACCCTTTGGTCCATTTTATGTCCATTGTTTAGCACTGGTTGCTTCATCGTTTCTGAAGTTTGTTCAGCTGGAAACATAATGTATGGGAGCAGACATTTCCCTTTTTATCTAATTATTTATGTTACTATTTTGCTCCTGTTTTTATACTTTGTGTGGAGATTTTAATATATTGAGTATATATAATATAGGTGAGTATAGATTTAATATAATTAATTACTTTTCTGTCATGTGTCTATGTCTTCACTCTAGTTTTTCTGTGGGCTTTATATACTCTTAACATTTGTATAATCACTGATGAACGTTATTGAACAAGTAATAACTACTTCACTGTGTTAATATTGTAAGTGTTGGTGGTAAATTACCTGGTTGACTAATTTCGATGTGGTTTTGAATTCTAGTCTAGGATTCAGAGGATGACGCAAACCACTTCGAAACTAGTCAACCAAGTAATTTACCACCAAAATATAATTATTACTTGTTCAATAATGTTCATCAGTCATCAGTGATTCAATTTATTATTTGTGTTTTTCATTACAAGTTGTTTCTTGATGTTACACATATACAGTAGGCCTACATCGAAGTTTTATTATTCTACTACAGATCTAAAAAAAAAAAAAAAAGCATTGTTTTTGTTTCTGTTCTTCTATATTTTTAAGTTCATCTTCGAACCACACACAAAGACTGGGATGGTCGGTTTAAAAAGTACATTGTATTTCACTTCTTATTTTATATGGGACTTCGATTTAGTTAAAAAGCTTTTGCTGACATTCTGTTAGGCTACAATCATATCCAACCTATCCAGTGGCACCGCGTGGAGGTAATCAGCTCAATTCTGCTCGTCCTTCTGCAGTGTCCAGCTAATGAACAGGAAATAACACCTCACTAAAAAGACACATAGAGCGGATCAAGAAACTATTCACCCTTCAGACAATCCTTACACAGCCCACTCTCTGGCCCTTTGCACCCAAACTGTACTGTGGACACTGTGCTATCCATGTATAAATCAAGCATAAATGAATTTGTGTTTCTTCTGTTTCATACATATACGCACACATACACTGATTTTTGGTAAATATTACATCAAAGGTAGTTAAAACTGTTGATTTATATAATTATTTTATTTTATGTCATATTTTGAATTCTTTTCTACGCAAAGCAAAAGAAGAACTTACTTCTGTTTTGGATATATTTGAATTTTGTGTGCAGCTGTTTGGGAAGTGTCAACTGAAAATGCTGTTATGATAACTTAGTCATCAGCATGTAAAACATAATTAGCTTCAGTTTTGTGTTCTTTTACGTGACATAAATTTACAATACATGTTCTCCGTCTTTACTTCCCTTCTGAAGGAAGCCATCCAAATACATTAAAAATCCAATATAATGCGGCTATCATGGGAGAAATACTTGCCCGTTTGTTATACATTATCCGCAATCACTGAGTCTTTTAATTTACCCTATATAAGTGAAACTTTTGAATTTTTATATTAGGTTGATGTGTAAGTTCGTAGCGTTCTTGTTCGTCATCACAACACTGCATTGTTCGGAGATTGCTTATAGTTTGTCATTTGTTATTTGGAGTTGTGCTTGTAAATACGTCTTGAATTTTGTGGATTTGAAGAAAGTTTGTGCTATTTGTAGGCTGAAGAAGATGAAGTGTCAGGTAGAAAAAAATGAACACTTCTGATATATTCTTCTGTTTGAGTTTAATAGAGGAGCGAAGGCAGCGGAGGTGGTTCGAAACATTTGTGGCATGTACGGGGAGAATGCGATCGGAGAAAAGACTGCAAGAAAATGGATCGTCATTTCAACACACAACATCCTGTACAAAAGTTGTTGTCCATCCACAGAAAATGATGACGTGCATCTGGTGGGATAAAGAAGGCATTGTGTACTACGAATTGCTTCCCAGGAATATAACCATAACTGTCTGACATTTACTGCCAATAACTCGGATGCCTTAAGGCCGCATTTGAAGAAAAATGACTGGGAAGGCTGTATCAAGTGCTGCTGCAACATGATAATGCATGCCAGCACTCCTCTCACACGACGAAAACAGCTATTCAGGAGCTTGGTTGGAAGGTGATTCCACATCTCCCTCCATATTCTTCTGATCTTCCATCTTTTCTGTTCTCCATCCAAAAATCTTCAAGGGAACTCCTTTAATAACGAAGATGCTTTGCAAACATGGCTTGACTATTTCTTTAACTTCACACCAGCAGATTTCTTCAAATGCAGAATCGAGAAATTACCTCAGCATTGGCAGAAAATAATGTAGGAGAATATATTACCGATTAATTTCTGTCTTATATTCATCTAAAATAAAAACTTTTGTCATAGCAAAAAAAAAAAAAAAAACGCTATGAACTCTTGTATCAACAGCAATGATTTTTTCAGAGGGTGTACTTTCTATCGCAGTGTATCTGAATCTGAAGTATATTGATCCACACTATATCAGGCTTTTTTGCAACTTTTATCACCTATTGTTAAATTTAAACATGTAAACTTTGAATCTGAACATAACGAAAATTTCATCAAACAAACTTTGAAAGTTTCCATTCACATGTTTCATGTTGAGTGCCGTCTCACAATGGAGGTTTTCTGACTATAAACTTGTTCAAGTTTTAAGGTGTTCCATAGTCCAAATAAGTTTCAGTTAGGTATTTAAAAGCATAAGTAATAATAGTTATTATTCATCTCTCTTCCAACTTCCTCTTACTGTTTGTTTCTCAGGAATAGTAGGATAACTTTATAAAAGTGATTGCTCTGTTTTCTGTAGGAGAAACTAAGACAGTTGGTGGAAAAGCGTCTAGGCCTAGAAATGTTCCTAGACAAGCTGGGCGAAGTCTCGAAGCACGAACTGTACAGTAAGGCAGCCAAGCAACCCCAGCTTCGACCCAAGCAGCCCAGTGAACTACTTCTCGACCACGAATTCTGTCGACTATTTAAGGCCCTAGAAGGTAAATGATAATTTATATCCTGGAAAATTGACATCCATATCGAACATAAACACTTCTTAAAGATCTTGCACAGGTAAAGTGATATTAGCAGACTCTAGTGACTGAAGGGATTGTTGTACATGGTTTTCAAAGCTTCTGGCATGGGGGAATTTTGAGAAGCTAATGAGAGAATGAGAGGGTTGTTTGCTACTGAGGACATAACAGGTGACAGATATACAGATGTCGATATTGTCGAAGGTTCTGGCACATTGTGACCAGATTTTTTACATAAAAAAACCAGGACACCCTTATGCGATAGATTCTACTAAACTGCCAAATTACTCGTACAAACTAAATTCAGTTATCCCTGATTTAATTTCTATGTTAGGAAGAAACATAGCTCATAAGGACAGGAACATTGTTCAAATGTTTTTTTTTACTTGGTTATTTAACGATGCTGTATCAACTACAAGGTTATTTAGCGTCAATGGAATTGGTGATAGTGAGATGATATTTGGCGAGATGAGGCCGAGGATTCGCCATAGATTACCTGATATTTGCCTCATGGTTGGGGAAAACCTCGGAAAAAACCCAACCAGGAATCAAACCCGCGCTTGTATGCAACTCCGGACTGGCAGACAAGTGCCTTAGTGACTGAGCTACACCGGTGACTGTTCAAATGTTTATGACTGGAGGAATTAATCAGCACAGAGATGAACCTAGGCTGCTACTAGTTTCTTCACAATGCCTTTCATTGTAAAATGGGCCAGCACATTCACTAAAATCTTCTCACAGCGCAGCTGCAAGTAAAGCTGTTCCTATTAACTTCCTAACAATAGTAGATCTCCAGTCTATCGAACGAAAATTGCAGTTATCAGATTTAGGATTTTGAGTATTCTACCATGTCCAAATCTAGATGAAAGACTAAAGACTCGTGTAACTAGAGTTATGTTCATGATGTTATAAGTGAAAATGCCTTCTTCCGTTCCTAATTTGAATTCTTTCCCGCGACCATTGGTTTGAAAAGACATAATTTTATTAGAAAATGATGGTACAGTTATTTTTTATACTTCTTTCTGTTGATGTGGTAATTGATGTCTGCTCTACAACCATGTGATATTGAAAATGTTGAATTATACAGTGTAGAAGTTAAATTCTATAAGTGGGTGTGCAAAAAACAAAAGAATACTAGTATTTGATGTGTTTTATTTGTGTAGAAAATTATTTGCGATAAGGGTTCTAAGTTGAATTTTAATTTATCTCAAAATTCATTTTTATTACTTATCTCCCTTTACCCAAACACCATCGATTGTTTCAAGTTGTCTAAAGAAGCAGGCTCTGTCTCAAGAACGTGCTGTTTCACATTATCTCCATAGTAAAATGTCAAGTTCTGAGGTCTGGAGACCGTGGGGGTCATGGCCAGGTTCCTTCTCGTCCAAGCCAGTGCACAATAAACGTGTTGAGTTTCTGGCGAGCTGTCATTTGCAGTAGTGCACACAGATATTTTGGTTGTACTGGGAACATTGACTTTGAATATAAACTAGTCATGTTTACCTGATAATAAAGTAACAATAAACCTGTATCATGTCCATGTTGTTGTTGGTCCAATGTCTAGGCACATGACAATGAAGACATTCGCTGTCTTACACTGTTCTTATAGCACTACAGCTTCGGTGTGTAACTCCTAGATGAATGACAGAGTTAAGTACCTGTCATTGGGGGAGAAGGAAAGAGAGGGGGAACATATTGCATTCCAATTTAATATGATATGTTGTTATTGTTAACTAATGGTGAGTTCTTGGCAATAAAGCCATTAACTCTCTTGCTCTCCAATATAGGAGAGTGATGTAGCAAGAAGTATATGACTGTTTTAATGTAGACACCATATTTTTATGTCATGGCTGTTACACACAATCCCCAAATACACCTGTCATTGGTTAGCAGGTCCATATGACCTTGCCAGGGAAATTGTTAAACAACTCCATGAACCATATCCTCTCTTCACCACTTAGGGGACGCTTATGCATGCCATGGCAGGTCAGCATGTTGAAATGGCATTGCTTCCATTTTTGATGGAACAGTTATAGCACTGTGACTAGGTTCCCAGACCCTTATTTGTTAAGAACAAGTTGCACCATGGGAAGGTGAGGATGGAATTTGAGTAGGAGAGGTTATGGAATGCACGTCACTATTCTTTGCAAACTATTTAATATGATGTAATTTTCACGGGAACTCGCATTGCTTGACTAAGTTCTCGTAAGAATTAAATATTTTCGGGATAGATATTCGAAGACGATTTTTGGAAATTTGTTCATCTGATGGGATGATGGTTGTAGGTATGGTTGTGAAAGCTGTCACTCCAAAGCCACTAGATGACCTGGTGAACGGTTCATCAGAACTGTCCATGTCAGCATCAGAGAACAGCCTGCTGCTGCAGTACAAGGACTTGATCCGAGAGCAGGACCGTAAACTGCAGGATCTCACTCAGACAATGGACAGACTCACCATCGACAAGTCAACATTCCAGGTTACAAGCATTCTTTGTTCTCCTTTTATTTTATGAAGTAATTTTTATCTTCTCATTATACCTACAGTACAGGAAAGCTATGTTAAGTACTAAATGCTTGACTTGTTGGAGTGCTTGTTATTCTGGTAATGTGAGGAAAACAGATGTATGATTTGAAGTTTACTGTTGTTGACAATACAGTGCTCTAGGATAAATGATGTCTCCAGACCTTAAAGGCCCCTTACACGCAAAGACTTATCTGGAAGTAAGTCTGTGCAAATCTAAATCCACAGGCAAGTCTCCTCGTGTATGGGCGAAAAGTATCGAAGTCTCCAGACTTCGACTGCTTGAAATTTTTCAACTGTAGCGCTCTCCGAATTAAGCAGCAGAAAAAGTAAACATAGAAACAAACGATACTGCGAGCATCTAGTCGAGATTTTATTGTTACGTTTTGGAGTTCTCTGTAGCAAAATGGTGACAAGCTATGAAAGTTAAGATTTTAAGGAACTATTCTCATGCATTTCCCTTGTCCACACTAAGGGGAAAATCAAATAAGTTATAACACTTATAACAGCGAAATTACAGATATACTACTTAAAAATGACTAAGGAATTGCAAACAAATGAACACAGAACCATGGAGGAATAGTATTTATCGAATGATCGCATTTCTCCATGGAAAATAATAAAATTGTCTTCAATGACCTCTTAGTCTTCTTGGTGAACTCTGTGTCTACAAGGTAAGTCTGACCATGTCTGGGCAATCATAGAAATGTCTGTACATATGTATCCCTAGGTAAGGGTCCCTTCAGTGGTGCTTCGAATGTGCGTTAGTTGCGCTGCTTAATACACTAAATTTTTGTAGTAGAGAATTTTTCAGTCTTCTAGTGAACATGGACATAGAAGGAGATATACTTTTGGAAACTTTGTTCAGATGGAGAAAGAACAGACATAAAAAGAGTCGGGGGTTCATCCATTAGTTTTGGAAAGACTCAATCGAGGACTATTCCATACCTTGTTTGATGATTTACATCAAGACGATAAAAAATATTAATTCAAAATTACGCAAATGAGGGATGGTATGACATAAAATGTATTTTTGTTTAATATTTAAGAATTCAAAATTAAATATAATAGGCAGCAAACATGAAACCATTCGTAGCACATAATTCAACCAGTAGCCTATACTACAATAGGTTCTGTAGTGTAATGGTAAAGTCAAAGGCCGTGGTGTAATTAAACCCAGGTTCGAACCTGATTTCATATCGATTTCGAGATTGAGTTGGTATTGAAAGATGCACCAACTCCACAAGAACGTTGGGACACTGTTTTGAAGACATGTAGAATGCCAAACTTAAAGAATACGACTGAACACATAATATATACTCTTCCAATTAGCAATACTCATTTGGAGCGAGATTTTTCGCAAATGAAAAATCGCTGGACTGATGAGGGGAACCAGATGAGACCAGAACTTTTGGAAACAAAATTCTTAGTAAAGACGAACTTCAATATGTCCTGTAGAGATTTTTTTATTTTGTTTCCACAAAGAACTGTTAAACAAAAGCACAGGAAGCAATATGTATTCTTTTAAACTGTAATGTTAATGCAGCCTTCAATGTCACGTATTTTAACGTTCAGTCAAAAATTAATACAAAGGTAGTAAGCCTAATTCTAGTTGTTTATAGTTGAGCTTGAAAATACAAATGTACTTACATTGAAATGCATTTCAAGTTTTTGAACTGTACATTTATTTTTAATGTGTTCCAAATTTCCGTCCCCTGGAACTGGCAACCCTATACGAAAAACTAGTGTATCCTGAGAAAATCCGTCTTAGTACCTTTTTTCACCAGAAATTTCAGTTGGATTCCCAGAATTTGAATCTGGTCTTTAGCACAAAAGTTGAATTCTAGCTGTTTGGCTGATAGTGAACTTAGTGATTGGGTGGTACAATTAAGTGTTGCTTTCTGTAATTTAATATAATTAGGTTTGCACTTGTAGATTTGCAGCAGCTATTTGTTCTTCTTGTGCAGGTGCAGATAGAAGACTTGAACTCTACAATATCACAACTGAGGGATGAGAACATGCTTCTTCGTGCACAGGCCAGCACAGGGTTGGAGGGCACCAGCGCAGGCTCAGAGGCACTCCGCATGCTGGAGGAGGCACGGACAGAGGCCCAGCGGTGGAAGGCACAAAGTGAAGAGAAGGATAGCATCATCCAGAGGCTGGTGAGTGCTTTTTGAAAGTGAATTATATAAACGTTTAACCCTCTTAAGTGCCAGTTATATTTCTACAATATATTAACCCATGTTAGTGGATAAGGGAAATTGCAAAGCCATTAACACAGAACTCTTGTTTCATGTACTTCAGGAAAGTTTCCTAGAATGTTTAGAAGCAATATGATAGTACCTATAAGCTGTCAATAGTTTTATCGTAGGTGAATGCAATAGTCGAAAAAAATTTACACTTGATAAGAAATAATAGTTGTGTGATAAAGCTTCACTTATCTATCCACCTACCATTTATCCATAAACTCATACCCATCCAACTTAATTTCTCATTATTAAACTACACTGACTCTCATTGGGCTATCTAATTGTAATATTTTATTCCAGTTTCTTATTTTTTATTCTATTTTTTCTCTCACCACATTTGTAGCAGCAAACAATGCTATTTTGCATCTTCTGAGTGAGGCACAGTCCATATGCTTTTCTGTTCAGTAATGGAGGTACACACGAAATTGAAGTTCAAAGAACATGCGAATTTCCTAATGAAAATATTTAGTTCTGCAATCCTTATAGATGAGCCATCACTGATGATATTCATATCTGACATGTTTCAGTAAGTTGCAGTCTATTATGTACTGTAGTGCAATGATCTTTACTCAGATGCCAATTTCGTCTTTTTCTGAGATCTATCGAGTGAAATGAACTTTCGTCACAAATCAGTATATTATTATTTTATCAAAAACTGGAGAATTTGAGAATTCCGTATGGAATTTCGTGCTAAACTCTCTCTTGTTAAATGTCACCTAAATAAAATTCTGTATCTCATTTTCACAATATGACTGTTTGTCTTCTCATAAGTGTCAGGCGATCATATAAACTCTTTTGACCAGGACTGTACTTTTAATTTACAATAAGTTGTGTAGAAAGGTCAGTTATTTCCATAACTATTGTACAAAGACCAAAATCTGTTTACGTTGTTCTTAGTGTAGATCTATGCATTGTTACATTGTTTTTTTTTCTTCAAAAGACAATATTATGAGTTACATGTAGATACAAATATTATTGCTCTTAATCTATTACGCAGTATTTATACTCGTAGTAATATTTACATAGTGCTCGTGACTTCCTAGACGTGCACTGTAGTCTGATAAGGCTGTCGTAGATGCCTAATATGAGAAAACTGGAGAGTCCCGAGAAAAACTGTAACTGCAACCTTGTCTGCCACAAGTGTCACTATAGATTTTTCAATGAAAAAATCTCAGGGATTCGAACCTAGACCACCTGCGTGACAGGATGAAGGTTTGATCACTTGGTCACCACAGGGGTTAGAAATATTACTTAAACTCTAAATCTAATTCTTACATTGGGAGTCTTACTTTTACAATGGGAGTGTTATGGCCCATCACACTTACATGTCACGCTATGGCATATTAATGTATTTTTTTTTTAATCCAATGCCACCAGGTTGTCTTTTCGACATTTCTGGTCTTCTCTTCTGGCCGTGGCTTAATTGTAACCCACTTCTGAGGTTGGGGCGCCTGGAAGGCGAAGTTACATTACCCCGATGATGTGATAGGATGATTATGATAATGTGGTGCCAGGAGAGGTCTTAAATCTAAACTTAACCTAAATTCCAGACCATGGACGAACACAGGAATAATCCCCTTTAAGGAAAAATTCCTGTGCTCTAACCGGGAATCGAACCCGGGACCTCATGAACTATAGCCAGAAGCTCTGACCACTAGACCATGAGGATGGTCAAATATATAGAAGATAGAATAACAGCACTGAGGTAATAGTGCTGCTGCTGCTACTGCTGCTATGGCGCCACAGCCCAATTTGAGCCTTGGCCTCCTTAATGTGTCTCTTCCAATATTCTCTATCTCTGGCCTTCGATATTAATGTATTTAAGTGAGAGGCTGCGAAGCGATGCAGTGTAGCGTTATTAGTATTCATTGGGAGAAATATTTTCAGTCGCACATCAGAGTCTGAAATTGCTGGGTAGACGCTCGGGTTTTTCTGTTTGGGGCTGAATTGTTGGCGAAACAATAGTCAGCTGTTGTTTTATATTGCCTATCTGTGTATCTTAACTTCTTTATAGGTCAGAAACTAAAATGGATTGTGAAAAACTGATTAATTTGGTGAAGAAATATTCACGAAAAGCCACAAAAATGCTGTTGTAATAATAACATAATGCCCGGAGGGAAATAAGTAACATGCTAGGAAACACTAACAGGTGAGAAAATGGTTTTAATCCACTTTGTTTAAACTGCTTCACACCACATATCTTCTAACGTGAGCAGAGACTAGAGAAAATACTAGCGTAGCGCGATGTGCCATGACAGTGCTGCAGCAGTCTCTCCTTTGTCTACATGTGCAAGAACTTATTCCTGTCTTCAGATCTTGTGTAGTTTATTGTACTGTAGTATATTTTTAAAATGGCTGTTCCATTTATTGCAGAAGTGCATCCACTTCACTGAAGGTGATCCAACCAGGATATGTGTTTGTGCTCGTATAAAGGCTGGTTAAAACTTGAAATCAAGTTAATGCTTGTCATTATCCACCAGGATGAGCAGGTCAAGTCACTCCTGGAGACCAGGCTGCAGACAACATCTCTGGACCAAGTGGCTGCTAGCGGTGACAAAGAGGTCAGTTGCCTGGGCAAGTTCTGCACTGTCTGATGATGGTCCATTAATCAGTAGAACCCGAATTTTTTTGGGTTTTCATGAGCTTCATTCCAGCCTTTTTCATTTATTGAAAAAAGAGCCTTTTGTTAAAAAAAAAAAAAAAAAAAGCCTTTGTTACTTGCAGAAACAGTATCCACACTCAAGTATTATGATTATTAATTATTTGTTGCTGTAATACATTGTTACGAACATCATCAGACATTGGCTATTTAAGCACTTAAGGGGGCATATACACCTTCGGAAGTAGCTTTTTCTCTCATAGTTGGTTGATTCTACGATTAGAGGACATTTTCAACTTCGTAAAAAATTATTTTTGAAGTTGAAAAAACAAATACCAGAACAAGTTTTTTCGGTACTGAGTCATATTTTGATGATATATAGCCATCAGAGCTGAATTTCATAAACAACTGTTTTTTTTTCTCTCATTAAAAAGTTAATGCTCCATGCTAATGACTCAATCCTTAATTCTATTGCTGAGATCTTATAGAAAATCTAAAACCTAATAAAAACCAACTTGTAAAAAATCACAATTATTTTAATATTTGTGTGTTTCGTAACTAGGCTCTGTATACATAAAAATTGTTACTATGAATGTACTAGCAAATGTCATTTAATTTTAATTTAGTTTGTTTCATTTGGACTAATAACGTATTAAAATATAAATAACAGATGCCTCAGTAAAAATTAAATAGATGTATCATTAGCATGGCAAAGCATTATTGGAATGGACAAAATACATGCATGCTAATGACAATTGGTGATGTCCATTCCAATGACAAAGTAGTCACCTTTGATTTGTCTCTTCTAGAA